>NW_027490334.1:0-149670 GCF_050948175.1 Xylocopa sonorina
CATGTAAAGCGACCATTGTTTATTATTTTGTGGCGGCACTCGCCACTAGAGGGACAGTACCGTTTACATTTTCCTGCAAGTACTCGATGACCCATCCTTTCCAATATATAGAAGTTCTGAACTGTTCCTAATATCCCAGCGTCTAAGGCAGGGCCTGCTAGATAGCCTTACTGATGAGTCCACTAGCAGGCCCAGGACGAAACGTTCCTCCCCTCTCTTTTCCTTCCTGCTTTCTTCCTCCATCTTTACAGAAAACCGAAGCAGAGCAGCCGCTTCTATTTATTCAGATGTATATTATTTTATTATTCCTTCAACTATTAACGGAAAGAATTATTTTCTCCTGTTTGCGGACGAATATACACTTTACCGTGTAGCATACCTGATTACATATAAATCAGCAGTATTTTCTGCACTTAAAGATTTTGCAACTAGATGCGAGGCTCATTTTAATTTAAAAGTTGTTTAGTTGTATAGCGATAATGGCAGAGAATATCTGTCAAATGCGATGAAAGATTATTGTGTAGAAAAGGGTACTAGTTACCATCTAACAGTTCCGCGAACTCACCAATTGGTGTTTCTGAGAGAATGGTCAGAAACGTTACAGAAAAGGCACGCACGATGATAAGTGGTGCCAGTTTAAATAAACTGTTTCGGGTGGAAGCAGCTTCAACTGTGACGTATTTAATAAACTTAAGCCCAACAAAGGCTTTAAAACAAAGTAAAACGCCATTTGAAATGTGGCTTGATAAAAAGTCTGAAGTAAAGTATTTACGAATTTTCGGTTCCACAGCTTATATACATGATAAGACTCTAAAAACCATGTTTGATGAAAAATCTTGGAAAGGCAATGGAAATCATGGCCAATAGATAATATTATGCCTAATGATTGTGATTTCTACTGTTCCATGCAACGGGATGGCGCTGTACAGAGTCTGCTTGTGAAAAGGGAAGAGGTCTAGTACTTCATGCAATTCAAAGGCGCATCTCATTGCAAATTTTCAAATTAAGTGAGCTAAAACTTCTAAACAAAGCAATCTGCTTATTTGCTTCTACATTTCCAAAGATTGTGAATTATATATTTCCATGGAATGGAATAGCGACAGCACATCCCATTTAAACGTTTCAAAGTAAGTAAGCTGCAATCTTCAATGAATAACATTATGCTTATAGGCATCTACACTCCCTATAAATATGAATTCTACAATTCCGTGCAACGGGATGGCGCTTCAGTGTGTCTGCGTGTCAAAGCAATGGATTGCAGTGCTCCATGCAATGCGAATGGCTCTTGTCATTTCAAAGTTTCAAAGTTCCAAAGGAAGGATCCTGTATGTGAGTTCTACAGTTTCATGCAAGAGGAAGTGACTTCATAATGTCTACGTTTCAAAGCAATGGAGTTTTAATGCTCCATGCATTGCTATGCCGCATATCATTACAACATTTCAAATTAAGTACGCTGAAATATGCTAAGCATAGCATTATGCATATCTTCTTCTACATTTCCGTAGAAAGTGAATGCTACATCTCCATGCAAAGGGATGGCGGCTCGTAGTGCCTGCGTATAAATGGAATGGAGTTCTAATGCTCCATGCAATGCAATTGTGCGTATCATTTCATGATTTCAAATTATGTAAGCTGTAACCCTCCATGCATAGAATTATGCTTATCTGCTACTACAGTTCAAAAGAATGTGAATTCTACAGTTCCATGCAACAAGAAGGTAGATCAGAGTGTCTGCGTGTCGAAGCATTAGAGTTTACTACTCCACGCAATGCGATAGCACTTTTCATTTCAACGTTTCAAAGTAAGTGAGCTGTAATCTTCTATGCATAGCATTATGCTTATTCGCATCTACACTTCAGAAAAATCTGAATTCTACAGACATATGCATCGGGACGGCGCTTCATAGTGTCTTCGTGTAAAAACAATGGAGTTCTAATGCTGTATGCGATGCGGTGGAGTATCTCATTTCAACGTTTGAAAGCAAGAATGTTGTAATGTTCTATGTATCGCATTACCCTTACCTATTTCTACACTTCAAACGAATGTAAATTCGACTGTTCCTTGCACCGGGCTGGGGATTCTTATTGTCTGCTTGTCAAAGCTGTTGTGATCTAATTCTCCGCATTGTAAACAAACATTCAATACTTAAAACATAATAAATCAATATTATAAACCTAACATAATTATTTAATCTTTTTATGTAATTTTTCAATACATGTTGGGTAGAGTTTCGGTTGGTTCTTACATCGGTTACAACAGGTTTTTACTTTTATCGCCCTATTCGCGGCATACTGCCTACCATTTATTCTAGACATCCGTTTATAATATTCTTTACATCCCTGTCTCGTTTTTCTCGCGCGTCCTTGGAACCACCGCAGAAAATGTGTACGTTTCTTGGGCACTGCTTAAGTTTCAGATGACGTTTGTTCACCGTGATGATCCACTGTACCGAAGAGATAATCAATAACTTTTTCGCGGAAGTTTAATATTTTCAGACCTTTAGTACTCCATTTTCTATATATATAACAGGCATTGACGAGAGAAGCCCCGCATACTAATTCGATAACTATTTTTCTATACCACTTTACTGTTCTGCGTAATCAACTGTGATAAGAAGACATCTGGTCGGATGGTCAAACCCCTTCTTAGCTTTGTTATAAAGGAACACAATGTCCGGCTTTAACTTATTGTTACTACCCTGGACAGTAACATATTTGTGGTTTTCAGAAGTCGCTAGTATGCATACCGGACTCTTATCCGTCCACTTTAAAAATTTAAAGCCGTTCCGATTTTGAAAATACATAAAGCCACCCCGTTGCTGTTTTCGTATGGCCTGCAGCTGGCGAAATTTTTTATTAATTTTTACTGTACCACAAATAAATATTCCCTTTTGCAGAAGTTCCTCGGCCAATGGGACACTATTGTCAAAACTATCTGCGTATAATATGCGGTTTCCAAATTATAATTCAATTTCCAACGTCATAACAACAGCATGCGCATGTGCTTTAACTACTATGGTTGCAGTTTTTCCGACGAAAATAAGAATGTTGCGAGTGTATCCTTCCGAAAGGCATAGTTTACAAAGTCTTATACCATATTTATGCCGCTTTCCTGGGATATATTGGCAAGAACTGAGGCGTCCTCGACACGAAACCATGGTTTCGTCCATTATAATATTTTTACAAGTCTTAACAGTAATTTTGAAAGTGTCGACAATTTCGTTAACAATATTTCTAAGTTCATTCAAACGGTCCTCAATCCTAGCCATGAAAATGTAGGATAAGCGTAAATATCTATGTATCGATGTAAACCGGTCGCGCTTTTCATATCCGCGCTTGTATACATATCCTTTTTTTTGAGTTCAATATAATCTAATTTCTAGCAGTGGCGCTACAACTAATATAAGCAGGACACCAATAAAAATGTTCACTTCGTTTTCTGTCATTGGCTGCCAGGCCAGTTGGTGTCTAGAAGAAAAGAAAATTTTTAACTGTAGAAGCAAATAAGCATAACGCTATACATAGAGAATTACAAATTACTTACTCAGAACGTTGAAATGAGATGCGCCATCGCATTGCATGGAGCATTAGGACTTTACTGTATCGACACCGAGACACTGTGGAACGCCATCCAGTTGCTTGAACTGTAGAATTCACATTTTTTAGAAATCTAGAAATAGATAAACAAAATGCTATGTATGGAGGATTGCAACTTACTTACTTTGAAACGTTGAAATGAGATGCGCTACACCATTGAATGGAGGATTAGATCTCCGTTGCTTTGACTGCCAGACACTATGAAACTCCTTCCTGTTGCTTAGAACTGTAGGATTCATTTTCTGTTGTAGTGCAAAAGCAGATAAGCATAATGCTATTCACAGAAGATTACAGTTCACTAACTTCGAATCGTTGAAATGAGGTGGGCCATTGGAATGCATGGTGTTTTTTAGAACACCACTGATTTGCCACGCAGACACTATGAAGCGCAATCCAGGTGCAAGGAGCTCTAGCATTTACTTCCTCTTGAAATGTAGAAGCAGATAAGCATAATGTCATGCATCGAGGTATACCGCTTACTTACCTCGAACCGATGAAATGCTATGTGCCATCGCATTAGTACTCTTCCGCTTTGACACGCAGACACCATGAAGCTCCATTCCATTGCATGGAACTGTACAATACACATTTTTTTGAAGACCTGAAGCTGTTAACACATTGACAGCCGTCTCCGCGATAACGCAGGTTTTTGAGTATGTCACTTGAGTGCCGGCCCCGTGAAAACGCGGGTTTCTGAGTCTGACGCTTGTGTGCTGATCCCACTATGATGTGCAATTTTTTTGCAGGTTTGAGTATCTTGTACATCGATTTGTATGTACTTGTCATGGTTATGTCGATCTTCATTTCTTATGCCCAAGACATAAAACTTATGCGATAGTTTGGAAACAATCAAAGCAAGGATTATTCTAGAACATTGCATTTCATAGTCATCTTCTGTTTCGTAGGCTTACGCTTCTAGTTTACCAGTATAACAAGGTTTATTATTTTGTAACTTTTTACTCACATAATATGAGTGATACTGTTGATGAGTATATTACTGACTCTCTATTGGATTATTCGGTACATTCAGAAGATTCTGATATAAAAGTCGAGGACTGTTATATTGATGTGGGTCCAAGAATAAGATCAACAGCCATTCCACTACAGCATTCAAGCGATTCCGATGATTCCAGTCATTGTGTAATGTTCACAGGATTTTATAGTTACAGCGAAGAATGGTCAGATGTCGATAAAATTCCTACCACATCAGATTTTACAGGTGAGCCAGGTCCAAAAATTTTCCCTATTGATAAGAAAAGCGTAAAAGGAATCTATTCTAATGTTGCATGCAACTGGCTGACGCTTCATAGTATTTGCTTTTCAAAGCAATGGAGTACTAATGCTTTATTCATTTCTGTAACGATTGTCATTTTAACGTTTCAATGGAAGTAGGTTCAAATTTCCTATGCATCGCATAAAACATATCTGCTTGTACGCTTTAAATGATAGTGAATCCTCCTGCTGAATGTAAAGAGCTGTTGTTTCATACTGTCTGCGTTTCAAAGCAATAGGGATCTAATGCTTTATATATCGCAATGGTCGCGTTTAACTTCAGCGTTTCGAAGTGAGTAGGGTACAATCTTCTAAGCATTCCAATATGCTTAACTCCGTTTACAATTCTAAAGGATGTGGCGTCTACAGGTCCACGCAGTGAATAGGCGCTTCATTGTGCCTGCGTGTTAGAGTAATAGAGTTATGATGCTCCATGCAATGCGATGGCGTTTCTCAGTTCAGCCATTCAATTTAAGTAAAATGTATAGTTCTATTCAAAGCAGCTATGATTACCAGGTTCTTCGATACAAAGTATGTAATTTCTACAGGTACATGTAACAGAATAGCGCTTCTAAGTATCAAATTGTCTAAATAATTTACTTGCAAGTGTCCATGCAACGCGATTTTGTTTCTCAGTTCAGCGTTTGAATGTATGTTAGTTCTAAGTTTCTATACATATCAATTTTGCTTACTAGGTACTTCATAACAATGTATGCAATTCCTACAGATCCATGTAACTGTTGGCTCTTCTAACTGTCAAATTGACATAGTAATTGGCTTCCAATGGTCCATACAGCTTTTTAGTTCTACGTTTCAAAGTAAGCGAGTTGTAGGTATCTACACAACGCAGTTACGTTTACCTGGTACTACGTTACAAAATGTGCAATATCTACAGTTCCGTATAACTATTCTGCACTTCTAAGTATTAGCTTGTCAAAGTAATTGACTTCCGAAGTTCAATGCAATGCGATGGCGCTTCTTAGTTCTACAATTCAAGGTTCTTCATCTGAACGTGTCTGTAGAAATAGCACTTCATGGTATTCTAAGTGCATGTTTCAAGTTATTATATATGTTTACTCTTATCGTGTATTTCAGTTGCTTGTCAATAGATTACCATTACTAAAAACCCTATTACATCCAAAATCCTAATTAATTTTACATTATTTTATGATTTTCTAATAATAAATATTCCATATTAGTATATATATTTATTCTTATCATATATTTTAATTGATTGCTAGTAGAATACCCTCTCTAAATAGTCCATTACATCTAAAATCCCATCTAATTTCGTACTACTTCATGATATTTTAAATAAATATTTCAAATTGGAACAAATATTTGCGGACATTTATTTTAATTGTAAAAAGGATTTCCCCTCGAAACGTTAAATTACAACTAAAATTGTGCCTCATTATATATAATTTCATGACGCTTTAAATAATTATTTCAAATTATTATATATGCTTCAACTTAACATATGTTTTAGTTAATCCTAAATAGAATATCCTCTAAATACTCCATTGTATCTAAAATCTTATCTAATTTTGTATTATTTCTTGACATTTTAAATATATATTTCAAATTATTACATATATTTACACTTATCATATATGATAGTCGATTCTAAATAGAATATCCCCACTAAATATTCCATTAGATCTGCATTCCTACCTAATACTATATAATTTTACTATGTTTGAAGTAAATATTTCAAACTAATGTATATGCTTACACTTACCATGTATTTTAGTTAAATTCAAAGAGAATATCCCCTCTAAATACTCTAGTGCATCCATATTCCTATGTAATTTTATATCATTTTATGATGTGTTATATAAGTATTTCAAGTTAGTACATATGTTCACACTTATCATAAATTTTATTTAAGTGTATATATAATATCCCCTCTAAATGCTCCATTACACCTAAAGTCCTATCTAGTTTTGTATCATTCCATACTGTTTTAATTAGTTACATCAAATTGGTACATATACTTACACTTATCATATATTTTATATATCATATATTACATTTAAAATCTCATCTAATTTTATATCATTTCGTGATGTTCTAACCCTTTCACTACGGACACCAACTATAGCCGGCGGCCGCGCGAAGTGCTGTGCGTACTGATGCCGGCTATAGTCGATGTTTGCCAGACCTGCTGTGTGTACGGGTGCCAACTATAGTCGGTGCCGCGTGATCACCTACGCTGACTCCGTTGGTAAAACAGAATCTACCGTATCGGTAGAATATCTTTTGAATCTAGTGGCTCGTACTGTACTAAAGCCTGCCAAACCACTCAAAACTACAATAAAAAACAGGGATTATAATATAAGATTTTTCTTGAACCAATATAAGTCGGACAACATGTAAGTTGAATAGATTATTGTCGACTTTTACAATTGAGGTAAATTCTAAGGTTATAAATGATTATCTAAAAATTTTAGTTTTATGTTTGCGTAAAATTTATCTTTTAATTTTTAATTGCACCCTCCTTACAATTTCTGGACGGAGTTCAAAAGGAATTCAATTTTTTATTGGATTAACTGAGTACGAAAATGATACCGTGAGTGAAAACGAAGATCATTTCGCTGAGCACAAAAAAGGAAGGTACATATGTAGTACCTCAGACTCAGAAGTAGAGAACAATGAGCGAGACAATAAAGACCATTGTGATTCCTGGACGCCAAACACATTCATCCCTAAGTTACATCCATTTACCCCAGAAAATACAGGAATTATACCAAATATTAACAGATCAGAAAAAGCAATTGATTACTTTGAACTCTTTGCTTCAGACGAGTTCGTGCAATTTATTTTAAATGAAACAAATGCCTGTTGCAAAAAAATAACAATATTATGAAAGATGGTAAAGCGACAATGCTGTCCGAAATTTACTGCTTTTTTTGCTGTGTCATTTCTAATGACACGCAACAAGAAGTTATCCTTAAAAGAATACTGGAGGGTCAACAAACTCCTGCGTAGTGACATTTTTGCTGAGATTATGCATAGAAACAGCTATTTTAAATCGTTATCGTTGCTACATTTCAGTCAAGATATCACATATACCAATGATAAATTATATATAATAAGGAATGTGGTTGATATGCTCCAAAAAATTTCTGCCAATCATTCTATCATTACCAAAAATTATGAATCGATGAGAGTATACATCTATATAAAGGCTCCTTCGAAAAGAAGTAGATTTAGGATAAAATCATGTATTCTTTGTGATTGTCGAACTGGTATTGTACAAGATCTTATTGTTTACGCTGGGTCATCGACTATAATCAACAGCCAAAATAAGAAAATTAGAAAATCGAGAACGATAGCAGAAGCCCTTATGGCGCCCTATCTAGGAAAGGGGCATACAGTTTACCTAGATAATTGGTATTCAAGTCCAGCCTTGTTTAATTTACTATATAATAATCATACAAATGCGTGAGGGACCGTAGCAAAAAAGCGTCAAGGAATTCCATAGATTACTGATACACTGAGAAAAGGAGGGGCATTTTCCTGGCCAACTAAAAAATTTATTAATTGTGAAATGGCTGGATAAAAAAGAAATAAAAAAGAAAAAGATACTATATTTATATATATATTTATATATTTATATATTTTTTATATCCACTATACTTCAGAGTGTGCAACGGTTGTTAGGCATGGAGGAAACAAAATTATTCAAAAACGGCTATGCGTCATTAACTATAATACTTGCATGGGTTGTGTCGACAAAGCCGACATAGTGATAAGCACTATAAATTCGACACGGAAATCTCTAAAATGGTAACGTCAATATTTTTCATTTGCTGAACATATGAGTATGGAATGCATATTGTGTTTATAAGGATAATAGAAGAAAACCGAAATCTATGGCTAAATTTCACTTGAATTTAATTCGAAAAATGCTGAAAAATTATCATATGAATATTTCTTAATATCATCAAAGAGACAATAACAATCTATTACGGCCAACAGAACGGCATTTTCCTTCACTGTATGAACCACGAAGAAAAAACCGAAATTGAAGATGCATCGCCTTTACGACAAACAAGATACGCGTGTCTCGATATGAATGTAAATATTGTAATGTTGGACTCTGCGTGGAACCTTGCTTTAGAATTTACCATTCTGAGTTGCATTAATAAGAATTAACGTATAATTTTATATCTCACTAACTGAACTGTATTTTTATTTATAATAACAGTAAAATTTTTTAATATGTATATTTCTGAATACTCAAAATATACTCATTTTTATATTTTTCATATAATATGACGAAACAGTTGTTACATAACTCTCAAAAAAGTATATACACAAGAAAATTCCAAGGTGCCAATGAAAGACGTAAGTGCAAACATCGAAACCTACAGATGCGTAATATGCACACTGCACGGCGCGGTGCCCCGTGCAGTGACGCCACTCGCGCGGAAAGGACTGCCGTAGCGAATAGTATAAGTAAACATTTCAGGTTAGTGTATATATTTAAACACATTAAGAAGTTTCTATAAACGTAAATAAAATGTCCCCTCCAAATACTACATTACATCTAACACCCTACCTACCTAATTACATATCGTTTCATGATATTTTACATAATCATTTCAACTTGGTATATATATTTACACAGATAATATATCTCAGCTACTTGGGAATAAAATATCCCCACTAAATACATTACATGACCTAAAATTCTATCTAATTTTATACCATTTTATGACGTTTTAAATAAAGATTTTTAATCAGTATATATACTTAAAATATTCATATATTATAGCGAATTCTAAATACTACCGCCCCTATAAATGCTCCATTAGCTTTAATCTTCTATGCAATGCATTATGCTCATCTACTTTTACAATTCAAATGAATGTGAATTGTACAGAGCCATGTAACGGGATGGCGCTTTATAGTACCTGCGTCTCAAGGCAGCAGAGTTCTAATGCACCATGCTATGCGGTGGCAGATCTCATTTCAGCGTTCAATCAGCGTTTTTATAGACTCTGATACGTTGAAATGAGATGCGCCATGTCGTTGCATGGAATTGTAGCTTTCACATTATTTTAAAGCAGAAACAGATAAGCATTTTGCTATATATAGCGGTCTACAGATTACATCCCTTGAAACGTTCAAGTGAGATGCGCCATCGCAATGAATGGAGCATTAGAACTCCATTGCGTCGACAAGCTGGCACTATGAGGGGTCATCCTGTTGCATGGAAATGCAGAATTTACATTCTTGTGAAATGTAGATGCAGGTAAGCATAACGCGTTGCATTGAATATTGCCCCTTACCATGAGACATAGGAAAGAGATGCGGTATCGCTTTTTATAAAGGGTTAGAACTCTATTGCTTCGATGCGTAGCCATCTAGAACGCTATTCCGTCGCAAGGAAGTGTGGCATTTACATTCTTTTGAAGTGTAGACGAGATATACATAACGCGCTGCATTGAATATTGCATCTTATCATGAGACATAGAAATCAGATGCGTTTTATAAAATGTTAGAACCCTATTGTTTCGATACGTAGGCATCTAGAAACGCTCTTCCGTAGCATGGAAGAGATTCATTTACATTCTTTTGAGATATGGACTAGATATTCATAACGCGTTGCATTGAATTACGTCTTATCATGCAGCATAGAAATGAAATGCGATATCGTGTCTTATGAAGTATTACAACTCTATTGCTTCAATACGTAGACATCTAGAAACACTGTTCCGTACCAAGGAAGTGTGGCATTTACATTCTGTTGAATTGTATACATTGCAGAGTCAGAGGATGACGTGTCTGCAACCATCAACACAAGGCGAAACTGCACGAGGACCACCAATCGGAAGATGAATGACTGCAACGGAAAGTCGAAAAGCTCTTACCATGGTTCACGGTCTTAGTCGTCAACAGTCGCACAACCGAGCTGATGTCCGCGACGATCGTCCGCGATATCGATCGCGACCAGAAGCCAATCGAGTGTAGAACGTTGAGCGTCATCTGTTCGTGAGCAAACTTCATTACAGACGACCTGGCAATGAAGCTTGGACTTCCCACGAAAAATAACACGAGAGCGATCGAAGCGTTGAACCAATTACACGAGGTCGCGAATAAATTGCCTCAACGACGAACAAATCGCGGTTATTGGGCTTCGCGCGGAAGTTCACATTCCTTACGATACCGTGAATCGCTGGACCGATACCAGAAGAGCAAATTGATCGTGCGAAGATTCCGATTCCGGCAAACGTAAAACTAGCAGGTCCACAATTTCATCGACCGGCAAATGTGGATATGTTAATCGGCACCGGTGCTGCTTTATCGTCCCTTAGCATCGGCCAGTACAAACTTTCTCCTCGCAACGATCCTGAATTAATTCTCCAAAAGACGCAATTTGGATGGATCGTCGGGGGGAGAGTCTCCACATCGGCGTCGTGGAGGAAACATCAAACGTTCGTTGCAACCCTGAATTTCGAACGTCAAACACTCTGGGAGCTAAAAGAGGGTCCACAAGTACGGCACCTATTTTCCGCGGAGCAGGAATGCGAGCAGCATTTTCACGACCACCAACTGTTTATCTCGCTCCAGGACGGGGTCCGATTCGCCACCTCACCCATACGGGTATATGCACAGTAGAACAGCCCTCTACCAATCAGTTACGCCATGTCACTGAAAGGGGCGATGGAAAAATCCAGATGTGCCGCGGCGCCTTTCCCAGCGGGCGAGTCCTTCAGCTACTCCGTCGGAGAGGACGAATTCTAACCGCCGGAGTACCCACGGGGAACCTCGGGGAGGCGAACTCGCTACGTGTACGCGAACACGCTCACTCTGACCCTTTTTGAATTAGGATGGATCAGTTTGGCCAAATTTATAAATGATCCAGACTGCCAGCCTCAGACTTATTCAATTTTAATCTGTGAATGTGGCTCGGACTAGTTTGGGCAAATCGATAGATGCACCAAACCCCCGAGTCGCAGTATTATTCAAAAACCCGAGAGCCCCGTTAGCCACCGGGCAATCCCGGCGTCCAGGTTCCACCACGAGGAGGTGGGGATGGGTGCTTCCTGGACACCCAGGTTCTGGAACCCCATTTTCACGACCACGTTAAACGGACACGAACCGGTCGTTACATTGTCGCACTGCCGTTCAATGAAAAGAAGATGCAGTTAGGCGAAACTCGGTCGCGCGCCTTCAACCGTCTTCTTTCGCTCGAACGAAAATTCATGAAAGATCCAGAGCTGAAACGAGGATACTCCGCCGTTATCGAGGAGTATCTCGAGATGGGACACATGAGCCAGGTAGAACCACGCGATTCGGATGGCTTCTACCACACCCACCACGCCGTCATCGAACTGTCCAGCTCAACAACGAAGGTTCGCGTCGTCTTCGATGGATCTGCAAGATCGAGCAGTGGACTGTCATTGAACGACACGCTTTTGGTAGGACCAACGATACAGGATGACATATTCGCTCTTCTCATAAGGTTCCGTCACCACACCTATGTCTTAACCGGAGACATCGAGAAGATGTATCGGCAGTTCCTCGTAAGACCGGAAGACCGCCGATACCAGCTGATATTATGACGAGATAACAACGGAAAGGTGAAAACGTACGAGCTGAATGCTCCTTTCGCATCGACCGTGCTCCGGCGAGATCTATACGTCGACGATCTCCTAACTGGCACAGATAATTACGAAGACGCTAGACAACTACGGGACCAGGTAATCAAGCTACATAACCGCGGCAGCCTCCACATTCAACAATGGGTCTCGAACGAACCGAAACTTTTAGCAGGACTTCCGGAAGGCGAAATTCACACAAAGTATTTTGGAGACGCCACCATGGAAAACTCTCGGCGTCTCGTGGCACGCGCAGAACGACCGAATCATCTATTCCGTGGATCCAAACATCGATACGAGGATCACCAAACGCACGATCTTATCCACCATAGCAAAAATATTCGACCCGTTAGGTTTACTGGCACCAGTAATAATAGCGGCAAAAATATTTATGCAACACCCTTGGAAACTGCAATTGGCTTGGGATGAATCGCTACAAACTATCTTCCATACAGAATGGTCCACGTACGTGAAGGAATTGCAGTTACATAACGAAACATTCTTCGAGTGACACGTGTGCCAATAGAAGGTGCGAAGAGTGGAATTACACGGGTTCTGCGACGCGGGCGAACGAGCGTTCGGAGCGTGCGTGTATGTACGGTCAGTGGACAGTCGCGAACGAATTAAAACGAGACTATTATGCGCGAAATTTCGGGTTGCACTAGTAAAAGTTGTCAGCCTCGCACGTCTCGAACTTTGCGGTGCGGTGCTACTGACGTCATTATTTTCTAACGTCCGAGATAGTAATGCACGCCTCGACTCGATTAACTTCTGGACGGGTTCCACGATAGTTTTAAATTGGCTGCAACGCGAACCAGCCACGCTAAGAACACTCGTGGCAAATAGAGTGGCCGAAATCCATGCGAAGACCGATAGCGGCACGTCAGGTCAAACGACAATCCAGCGGACGGAAATCTACGTTCATCCTCATTTCGGAAATACCCGATATTCGTGCCCATACATGCTTGACAACGACTATCCGTAGCAACGAAATTCTCGGCCGCTATTCAGACATCGCGAAATTAAGGAAGATCGTCGCGTATTGCCTCCGATTTCCCAAAAATCATTGTAACACACGACATTTAACCGTACGAGAAGTCCACAACGCTAATGATCGGATCTTGAGGCTCGTGCAGGCCTCTGCGTTCGAAAAAGGGATTCGAAATTTGAAGAATGGTACAGAGCAGCATCCAAAGAGTAACCGGCTCTCGCTGCAGCCATTCATAGACGAAACTGGATTTCTACGGGTAGGCGGTCGACTACAAAACGCAAACATTCCCTTCGGACAGAAACATCCGAATCCAATCTGCTTCCAAGATTGCATCACATCACCGATCTGATCATTCGTCACACGCATTTAGAGGGACGTCATTCGTGTATCAATACCACGCTGGCGACACTAAGGCAGAGGTATTGATGGTAATTCATGGTAAGAAGTGCATCAGGTGCTTCCGCGTGAAACCACCGGCCTTGAATTACGTAATGGGCACTCTACCAGCAGCACGCGTATCCGAATGCCGACCCTTCTATAATTGCGGAACAGATTATTGCGGTTCTTTTTATATCAAGGGAAAACGTTTCCGAAATTGTGCGCGAGTAAAAATCTATGTAGCAGTGCCAGTGTGCTTTGCAACGAGAGCGGTCCATTTTGAGGTCGTCGATGACATGACTACCGAAGCGTTCATCGCGGCATTGAAACGCTTCATCGGTCGTAGGGGTATCTGTCGGAACATTTATTCCGACAACGGGACAAATTTCGTTGGAGTGAATAACGAATTAAGCGCAATGTACCAAAAACTGCAAACGGACGATAAGGTAAGACACTTCCTCACGGGCAAGTAAATATCGTGACATATCATGCCAGCTCTTTCGCCCAATTTCAGGGGCCTTTGGGAGGCAGCTGTCAAATCGTTCAAACACCACGTCAAACGAGTCGTCGGGGAAGAACTGTTTACGTTCGAACAGTTCAACACGTTCGCGATCGACATCGAAGCGATCCTAAACTCCTGTCCGCTTACTCCATTCTCATCTGATCCTAATGATCCATCGGCCCTAACTCCGGCCCACTTCCTGATCGGCACGTCGTTAACGAGTTTGCCCGAGACTGATTTCAGCGATACTCCTCGTAACCGATTGTCACACTGGCAACACATCCAGAACGTCCAGCAGGACTTTTGAACCAGGTGGCACAAGGAGTATATCCACCATCTGAACGAGCGAAAAAATGGACCAAGGGCTACCACGAGATCAAGAAAGGATCCCTCGTAGTCTTAAGGGATGACTACCTCCCGCCTTTGCAGTGGCATCGCGGTCGAGTCGAAGAGGTGCACCCAGGTCCAGACAAGATCATCCGAGTGGTCACCGTACGGACCAACCAGGGGGTCTAAAAACGCAACGTCAAGCAGCTAGCGGAGCTGCCCACATCGGAGAAGACAGTGTGAACCATCGACGTCGCGGCGATATTCAGATCAATCCGGTCTAGATAGATCGACACGATCTATCAACGGAGGGAACATGTTCCGACCGGCGGAACAAATAAAACGTGGGTTTCTCGAAGACTTCGTTTATTACACGTTTGTGACGAAAAGGCTAATTTTGAGATTAAGACGTTTTAAGTAATTTCGTAAATATATCTATTGCTGCGATATGTAAACATCTAGAAACGCGATTCCATTGCGAGAAAGTGTGGGGTTTACATTCTTCTGAAGTGTAGACGAGATATACATAACGCATTGCCTTGGGTATTACATCTTATCATGAGTCATAGTGTTGAGAAGCGATGTCACGCTTTATGAAGCAATAGGCTTCGATACGTACACATCTGGAAACGCTATTTCCTAGCACGGAACTGTGGCATTTACATTCTTTTTGAATTGTAGACGAGGAATACATGACACATCGCAATGGATATTACATCTTATCATGCAACATAGAAATGAGATGCGATATCCCGTTTTAAGAAGCATTGGAACTCTATTTCCTCGTTACGTAGACATCTGCAAAAGCTACTTCCAAGCAAGGAAGTGTCGCATTTACATTCATTTGAGGTGTATGCGAGGTATAAGTGACACTTCGGAATGAATATTATATCTTGTCATGAACGATAGAAATGTGATGCGATATCGCGTTTCAAGAAGCATTAGAACACTATTGCTGCGAAACGCAGACATGTGCAAACGGTATTTCCCAGGAAGGAAGTGTCGCATTTACATTTTTTTGAAGTGAATACGAGGTATACATAACACTGCACAATGAATAATATATCTTATCACGAAACATAGAAATGAGAGGCGATATCGCGTTTCAAGAAGCATTAGAACTCTATTGCTGCGAAACGCAGACATGTGCAAACGGTATTTCCCAGGAAGGAAGTGTCGCACTTACATTTTTTTGAAGTGAATACGAGGTATACATAACACTACACAATGAATATTATAACTTATCATGAAACATAGAAATGAGATGCGATATCGCGTTTTGCGAAGCATTGGAACACCATTGCTACGATTCGTAGACATCTGCTAATTCCATTTTCTCAGCAAGGAAGTGTCGCATTTACATTCATTTGAAGTGGATACGAGGTATACACGACACTTCACAATGAATATTATATCTTATCACGAAACGTAGGAATGAGATTCGATATCCCGTTCTAGGAAGCAATAGAAATCTATTGCTTCGATACGTAGACATCTGCAAAGGCTATTTCCTGGCAAGGAAGTGTCCCATTTACATTCTTTTGAAGTGAGAACGAGGTATACATAACACTGCACAATGAATAATATATCTTATCACGAAACATAGAAATGAGAGGCGATATCGCGTTTTAAGAAGCATTAGAACTCTATTATTACGAAACGTAGACATCTGCAATCGCTATATCCTAGCCAGGAAGAGTCGCACTTACATTCTTTTAAAGTCAATACGACTTATACTATCACTCCACAATAAATATTGTACCTCATCATGAAACATAGAAATGAAATGCGATATCCCGTTTTAAGAAGCATTAGAACTCTATTGCTTCGATACGTAAACACCTGCAAACGCTATGGAATAGCAAGGAAGTGTCGCATATACATTCTTTTGAAGTGAATGCGAGGTATACATAACACTCCACAACGAATATTATATCTTATCATGAAACATAGAAATTAGATGCGATATCGCGTTTCAAGAAGCATTAGAAATTTATTGCTTCCATTGGTAGGCATCTGGAATCACTATTTCCTAGCAAGGAAGTGGGACATTTACAATCTTTTGAAGTGTAGGCGAGGTATGCATAACACTTCCCAATGAATATTATGTCCTATCATGCAACATAGAAATGAGATGCGATATCGCGTTTTAAGAAGCATTAGAACCCTATTGCCTCGATACGTAGACATCTGGAAACATTATTTCCTAGCAAGAAGGTGTCGAAATTATATTCTTCTCAAGTGTAGACGGGGTATACATAACACTTCGCAATGGATATTGTATCTTACCATGAAACATAGGAATGAGATGCGATATCGCGTTCTAGGAAGCATTACAACTCCATTGCTCGAAGAATGTAAATGCAACGCTTCTTTGCTACCGAACGGAGATTCTAGATGCCAACGTTTCGAAACAATGGGGATCTATTTCTTTATAAATCGCGATATCGCATATCAGTTCTATGTCTCATGATAAGATGTAATGTTCAATGCATGCGTTATGTATATCTCGTCAACACTTCAAATGAATGTAAATGCCACACTTGCGTGCTAGGAAATAGCGTTTCCAGATGTCTACATATCGGAACAATAGAGTTGTAATGCTTCTTAATTCACGACTTCGCATCGCTGTTCTATGTTTCATGATAAGATATAATATTCATTGCGGAGTGTTATGTATACCGCATCTACACTTCAAAAGAATTTAAATGCCACACTTCCTTGCTTGGAAACAGCGTTTCCATATATGTACGTATCGATGCAATATAGTTGTAATGCTTCCCAAAACGCGATATCGCATCTCAGGTCTATGTTTCATGATAAGATATAATATTTATTGCGAAGTGTTAATTATACATCGTCTACACTTCAAAAGAATGTAAGAGTCACACCTCCTAGCAAGGAAGTAGCGTTTCCAGATGTCTACTTATCGAAGCAATAGAGTTTTTATGCTCTTAAACCAAGATATCGCATCTCACTTCTATGTTTCATGATTAGGTATAATTTTCTTTGCGAAGTGTTATGTATACCTCTGCTACACTTCAAAAGAATATAATGCCCCACTTCCTTGCTAGGAAATAGCGTTTCCAGATGCCTACGAATCGAAGCAAAAAGCTGTAATGCTTCTTAAAACGCGATATCGCATCTCATTTCTATGTTTCTTGATAAGATACAATATTCATTGCGAAGTGTTATTAATACCTCGCCTACACTTCAAAAGAATGTAAATGCCACACTTCCTTGATAGGAAATGCGTTTCCAGATGTCTACATATCGAAGCAATAGGGTTGTAATGCTTCTTAGAACGCGATATCGCATTTCATTTCTATGTTTCATGATAAGATATAACATTCATTGCGAAGTGTTAAGGATACACTTTAAAAGAATATAAATGCCATCAATCCTTGCTAGGAAATGCGTTTCCAGATGTCTACGTGTCGGAGCAGTAGAGTTCTAATGCTTCATAAAACGCGATATCGCATTTTATTTCTATGTTTCATGATAACACATAATATTCACTGCGAAGTGTTATGTATACCTCGTCTACACTTCAAAAGAATGTAAATGCCACACATACTTGCTACGAAATGCGTTTGTAGATGTCGACGTGTCGAAGCAATAGAGTTCTAAATCTTTATAAAACACGATATCGCATATCAGGTATACGTCTCATGATGAGATGTAGTATTCAATGCTACGCGTTATTATTATCTCATCGATACTTCAAAAGAATGTAAATGCTGCTCTTCCTTGCCACGGAATAGCGCTTCTACACGTCTTCGTATCGATGCAATAGAGTTCTAATTCTTCATAAAACGCGGTATGGCATCTCGTTTCTATGTTTCATGTTCTACGTAGACATCTAGATACGCTATACTGTAGCAAAAAAATTGTGGGATTTACATTCTTTTGAAGTGTTGTGTGACGTCAGGCATAGCGCCTGCCACCCATCAGCCTCTTCACCGCCTTCAGCACCAATCCTGCACGCAGGCAACCTGCTGTACACGCCTGCAGATCTAGCAACTAGCAGCGTTCGCGCGCCCACAGATGCACGCGCTCATTCGCACCTAAGAGCACCTCTGTCTTGCTCGCGCTAATACGCATCGCTGTCTCGCTCGCACCAACTAGCTCCTCTCTCTTACTCACGGCAATACGCATCGCTGTCTCGCTTCTTCCAACGAGCAGCTCTGTCTCGCGCGCACCAATGAGCAGCTCATTCCCTCTCGCACCTATGCGCATCACCTTCTCGCTCTTACCACGAGTATCGCCGCCTGCCTTGCATCGAGGACACCGTCCAGAAGTACGAAGATGCAGCTCGTCACTGGAATGGGGACTGTTCCAGTTCAAGGAACCTACATTGCCAAGACCTATATACTATTTCTAATGTTATATCTATGCACTTTTATTATACTCCTAGATGTAAGTACTCATGACACATATTGTAACACACTACAACACACACGTAATTCTAAGTCCGTACGTATAAGATTAGATATTAAGGAGCACCTGCACAAACGACATGCGCAGCTAGCCCCACCACGAGCCGCGGGTCCCCACTCGCCGTACCACGCGGTCCCCACTACGAGCGACCGCGACCGAAGCGCACCGCGAACCGAGGAGGTCTGAGAATGCGACTGCAGAGAGTCAGACTACCTCGAGATTACACTCCGAGGAGTTGAATCCTTCAGTACCATCTCATATGCTCGAGCCATTAGCCACCTCAATGTGGGGATTCGGCTACGCGCTATTATTTCTATTTCATTGGTTTTAATTTACAACAATTTGGACTTTGTATGATTTTAACTTAGCATAATATCATTTATTTTTCTATATGCAGTTTACAAGTACATTCCCACCTCTACTAGTTCCTAAATCTACTATATCTAAATACTATTTCTGACGTTTAATACAATGCTTAACTACGAATACTTCCACGTGTGTCTTCCATACTGCTGGGTTGCTTCCATCACCTCGAAAGGGTATAGAACTCAGCTTTGCAGAGTTGCGATAGAGCGGACCGCGGCTTATCCTTCCGAGCATTCCGATGCGTGGTACTGTAGAATTCACATTCCTCTGAAGTGTTGAATCAGATGAGAATTTAATGCTATGCATTAAAAATTACAGCTTACTTCGATTGAAATATTGAAATGAGTTGCGATATCGCGATGCGTGAAGCATCAAAAATTAAATGCTTCAGCACTTAGAAATCTAGAAACACTATCTCGTTGCAAGGAACTGTGGGATTCAAATTCTTCAGAAGAGGAGAAGCAGATAATCATAACGCGATGCATAGAGCAATACAACTTACTTACTAACTTTCAACTGGTGAAATAAAATGCAATATCGCGATGCATGAAGCACTACAACTCAAATGCTTCAGTACGTAGACATCTAGGAACGCTATCCCTTAGTAATTAGGAGTGGGATTTACATTCTTTTGGAGTGTAGATGCAGATACACGAAACGCGTTTCATTGAACATTACATCTTATCACGAATCATTGAAATGAGAAGCGACGTCGCCTTGAATGAAGTACTAGAACCTTATTGCTTCGACATGAACACATATAGAAACGCTGTGCCTTTGCAAAGAAGTGCAGGATTTACATTCTGTTGAAGTCTAGAAGCTGAAAAGCACAACTCTTTGCATTGAATATTACATGATATCATGAATGTCTGAAATGAGATGCGACATTCAGTTGAATGAAGTATTAGTACTCTATTGCTTCTACACGTAGACATTAAGAAGCGTGATCTCTTTGCAAGAAAGAGCATCATTTATATTCTTTTGAAGCGATTTATTCATTTTGTAAGTGATTTATTTTGAAGTAAAGTTATTCATATTCTTTGAAGCTAGTAATCATAAAGCATTCTTCATGCGTCGTAATATTACAATTTATTTCAACAGTTCAAAGTAAGTAACTAGGTTGTAATGCACTATACATGCATTATGCTTACCTTCACACGTAGAATTCACATTCATTTGAATTGTAAAAACAGATGAGCATAATGCATTGCATAGAAGATTAAAGCTAATGGAGCATTTATAGGGGCGGTGGTATTTAGAATTAGCTATAATATATGAATATTGTAAGTATATATACTGATTAGAAATCTTTATTTAAAGCGTCATAAAGTGGTAAAAAATTTAATAGGATTTTGGGTGTAATGGAGTATTTGGACGGATATTCTATTTTCAGTTAACTAAAATATATTATAAGGTTCATTATATGTACTAACGTAAAATATTAATTTAAATCAATATTAATTGCTACAAAATTATATAGAATTTTGGGTGGTATAATATATTTATTGGAAATATTCTATTCACAAATAGCTGAGATATATTATATGTGTAAATATATTTACCAAATTGAAATGTTTATGCAAAATATCATGAAACGATATATAATTAGGTAGGTAGGGTATTAGATGTAATGTAGCATTTGGAGGGGACATTTTATTTACATTTACGGAAAGCTCTTGATGTGTTTAAATATATACACTTTCTGTTGTGTCAAGGTGTCTAGCGCCTAGGTACATCCGGTAAGCTAGAGCGAACTAGCGCTTAGTCGTGCCGTGCTTTACCGAAGTGCAAGTACTTCTGATGAGCTTCGCTTCTCGGGTAAAGCGTACACGATGCGCGGAGAGGAAGGAATTTATCCGATGACTTGTGCGTGAATACGTGGCTGGTGCACCCGAATATTCGGATCATCGCAGAGCTCTTCCCGTTCCTGTCAAGGAAGTCTTCGCTTTGGTACGTTCTGTACAAGCTAATGATCGTCCAATTCCAGCTTCGATACCCGCTAGCCAGGATCAGCTTACCTGACACCTGATTCCAATCACCGATCCGCCGTTCCAGCCGTACGCCGCTGTTATCCGGGTCACTGACCCTCGGCGCCTACGCTACCTGGAACGAGAAGCAAACCAATGAATTAAAAGCATCGAAAGGTAAGTTGCACGCTTTTGTATACGGTAAGTCGAGCCCTGTCCGTCGACGAACCCAGCTCCACGCAATTCGCGTCAATTTCGCGAACGGCTACGATTAGTGTCAACGTGACAAGCGCATTCGCGACTTCAGGACGTTACAATACACATAACGCGTTGCATTGAATATTACATATTATCGTGAAACATAGAAATGCAATGGGACATCGCGCCGAATGCAGTATTAGTACACCATTTCTTCGACACGTAGACATCTAGAAACACTATGCCTTTGCAAGGGAGTGTAGAGATCACATTATAGAACTATAGAAGAGATAAGCGTAACGCGTTGCATTGAATACTACATCTTACATTAAACATTGAAATGAGATCCCACATCGCGATGAATGGAGTATTATAACCCTATTGCTTCGATACGTAGATATCTAGAAGCGCTATGCCTTTGCAATGAAGTGCAGGATTCACATTCTCTTGAAGGGTAGAAGCAGATAAGCATAATGCGATGCATAGAGCGCTACAAGCTACTTACTTACTTTGAACAGTTTAAATGCAGTTCGATATCGCGATGCATGAAGCATTAGAAACCAAATGCTTCGACACGTTCACACGTAGAAACGCAATTACCTGGCAAAGAAGTGTAGAATTCACATACTGCTCATATGTAGAAGCAGATAAACATAACGCGTTGCATAGATTATTGCTTCTTACTATGAAGCACTAGTACTCAATTGCTTCGACTCGTACACATGTAGAAACGCTAGCCCGTAGCAAGGAAGTGTGGGACTTACATTCATTTGTAGTGAAAACGAGATAAAAATAACGTGTTGCATTGAATATTACATCTTATCGTGAGACATAGAAGTGAGATTCGATATCGCGCTTTATGAAGAATTAGAACCGTACTGCTTCGACCCTTAGACATCTAGGAACGCTATTCCGATGCAATGAAGTGTGGCATTTACTTTCCTTTGAAGTATTGCCGAAATATACATAGCGCGTTGCATAGAATTTTACATCTTATCATGAGACATAGAAATGAGATGCTTTGTCGCGATTTATGAAGCATTAGAACTATTGGTTCGAAATGTAGACATCCAGAAACGCTATTCCGTAGCATGGAAGTGTGACATTTACATTCTTTTGGAATGTAGGCGAGACATACATAATGCGTTATGCCGGATATTACATCTTACATGAGACATAGACGTGAGATGCGATATCGCGTTCTATAAAGCAATAGAAGTCTATTGCTTCGAAACCCATACGTCTAGAAACGCTATCCTGTAGCGAGTGTGTGTGGCATTTACATTTTTTTGAAGTGTTGACGAGATATACATAATGCGTTGCATTGAAAGTTACATGTTATCATGAGTCACAAAAATGAGATGCGATATCGGGTTTTATGAAGCACTACTTCTAATCCATAAAACGCGATATCGCATCTCATTTCTATAGTTCATGATAAGATGTAATATACAAAGCAACGCCTCATGCATATCTCGTCTACACATCAAAGGAGTGTAAATGCCACACTTCCTTTCTACGGAATAGCGTTTGTAGATACTTACGTTTCGAAGCAGTAGAGTTCTAACGCTTCATAAAACGCGATATTGCATCTAATTTCTATGTCTCATGGTACGATGTAATTAAATGCGACGCGTTATGTTTATCTCGTCAGCACTTCAATAGAACGTATATACCACACTTCCGGGCTATGGAATAGCGTTTACAGATGTCTACATATCGAAGCAATGGGGCTCTAAAGCTACATAAAACGGGATATTGCATCTCATTTCTATGTTTCATGATAAGATGTAATACAATGCAACGCGTTATGTATACCTCGTCAACACCTCAAAAGAACGTAAACTCCACAACACATGGCTATGGCATAGCGTTTCTAGATGTCTACGTTTCGAAGCAATCGAGTTCTAATGCTTCACAAGACGCACTATCGCTTCTCATTTGTATGTGTCTTGATACGATGTAATATTCAATGTATACCTCGCGTTATGTATACCTCGTGAACACCTCAAAAGAACGTAAACTCCACAACACATGGCTATGGCATAGCGTTTCTAGATGTCTACGTTTCGAAGCAATCGAGTTCTAATGCTTCACAAAACGCACTATCGCTTCTCATTTGTATGTGTCTTGATACGATGTAATATTCAATGCAACACAATATGTATATCGCGTCTACGCTGAGGAAGAATGTAAATGCCAGACTTCCTTGCTGCGGAATAGCGTTTCTAGGTGTCTATGTATCGATGCAATAGAGTTCAAATTCATCATTCAACGCGATATCGTATTTCAGTTCAATGTTTAATGTAAGATGTTATACTCAATTCAACGCGTTACGTTTATCTCGTCCACACTTCAAAGGAATGTGAACCCTACACTCACTTGCAGAGGATAGCTGTTTAAGACGCTTCTGCCCATCAATTATATGTGTATCCTGCACGTCCTTGCAAAGCCATAGCGTTCCTAGATGCACAAAGTATCGACGCAATAGAGTACTCGAATACTTCATTCAACGCGATGTCGCATCTCATTTCAATGGTTAAAATGTAATATTCAATTCTACGCGTTATGTTTATCTCTTACACAGTTCAAAACAATATGAGATCTACATTCCCTTACAAAAGGATAGCGTCTTCAGATGATTACTTTTCGATGCAATAGAGTTCTATTGCTTCATTCAAAGCGATTTCGCATTTCATTTCACTGCCGTATGATAAGTTGTAATATTCAATGCAACGCGTTATGTTTGTCCCGACTACACAGCCGAAAGAATGTGAATCCCACACTTTCTTGTCAGGGGATAGCGTTTTTAGATGTCTACTTTTTGAAGCAATAGAGTTCTAATGCTTCGATGTATGTCAGTGGATTTTCATGCTGTATACATCTCATTATGCTTCTACACTTCAAAATTATGTGAATTCTGCTGTTCCATGCAACGCGATAGCGCTTCATATTTTGTGCGTGTCAAGGTAATGCAGTTTTATTGCTACATTCAATGCGATAGCGCAACTCATTTCACCGTTTCAAGGTAAGTGACCTGTAACCCTCTATGCATAGCAAAATGCTTCTACACCTTTAATGAATGTCAATAGAAGGAACGTCCATAAAGCGGGATCGCGCTTCATAGTTTCTACGTATTTCCTTGGGTCCATGCAATAAGGTGACGAATCTATTATGCAGGTGGTAAAACATGTACCATGTTATGTTATATTCATGTCATTATACTTGTCTGCTCCTACACAGCAATAGATTGTAAATTCTGCTGTTTCTTCCAGCGGAATGGAGTATCATATTTTCTGCGTCTCAAAGCAGTAGATACCTAAAGCATTACACCATGCGATTGCGCATTTCATTTCGACAATTCAAAGTAAATAAACTGTAATCAATTATGCATAGCATAATGCTTATCTGCTTCTATGCTTTATAATGCTTTTAGATGTGAGAAGAACCTCAAACTCCCTTTAACCGCCTAAAGAGAAGTCACAGGTCCAGCGTCCCTGCAAGTGAGCCATGGGAGCGTTGTGGGCAAGGCGCTCCGCAATTCAAATGATCAGGAGGACCCCCCTCAGAAACACCCGAAGGGGCGAGAAGAGGTGATCGCTGAAATCCACTGATCGATGGCCCTGAACAATACCAAAGCGTACAGCCCACCACACCAAGGAGCCTCTAGGAGCTTATTCGCTAAAGCATCCCATTTTCATGCCGCATTTCTTGTATCATATATTGTGTATTGTATCTTATATCGTGAAGCGGGTGGTGATCCCCGGTCATTCGCGGCGTGTTGCGTAGTTTCCCGTAGTACTTGTTAACTAAACCCACGTCAAGGCCATAAATACAGAAGCCGTGACTTCAGTATCCCGCGACCCGAGTGCGTGTACTCGGTTAGGCTTTAGCGAGAGGTGGAGCATTTCGAAGTTTCGAGGGTTGTTCCGCCCCTTGTTTCCCGGGGTCGTGTAGTCTATTTCTTTGCTGCTTTCTGAGCAGCTGGCGCCTAAGAAACTATAGTCTCTCAGTTTCTAAATACCCCTCGTTTCGGTGAATACTGTAACGATAGATTGCTTTAGACTAAAGTACGTTTTATACTTTAAGGCATTTGGATATAACTACTTCGAGCTTCCCTGACTTACTGTAGACAGGTATCTGTCACAACTGATAGGGAACATCACTTTACATAGATATATAGAACACACATAGCTTTAAACGCAGAACTGAGAGTTTAAGAACTTCCTTCGAAAGGTTGATAGTGAGGAGCTCCATCGGATTTCATAGAACTTCAGAACTTATTTGCTATGAAACGTAGGCAAATAAGGGCCATCGCGTTACTTAGAACTTTAGAACTTGCTTACTCCAACAAAGATTTCTATTGCCTTCATCCGTTCTTTCAGAAGAGTATTTCATAAACCACTTACTTTTCACGTTTGCAATACTTTTAAATGTATGCGAGGTGTAATCGTCTCAGTTTTAAAATGATTACTTAGTGTTGATTATTATTTAGTAACTCGGTTATAAACATGTCTGCATAAGATTTAATCCATATGCTTATAAGCCTGAAATTTATGCAGTTATTTGTTAGTCACTTATTGCTCAAACGATAAAGATTCTGACCACTTCAAAATGGTTGACTTTCATCAATTTTCTTAAAATTGACATACGGTCCAACTGCTTGCATTAAAGACTGTAATTGAAGTTTTTAAAATATTTTACCTCATATAGATGAATTCTGGAATTGAAAGTGATTGTTTGATTTTTCCAACTCCTGTTTAGAACATCTTTCCATTGGAATGTTCAAGTATTTTTCATATTCGTAATTATTGAAAATGTTTCGCTTAGTTCTTTAATTTAATATCTAGAATTTCCTGAGAAATATTTTTTATCGTAATGAACTATATAATTGCAATTATAATTCTTTATGAAACAATAATAACAGAGAGCAATGTATCCATTCTTGTAGTTTTGTAAAGTGTATTTAATCTCACTATTTAAAATGAAACATTAACATTTGTTTATTATGCAAGTTTATTATGCAAGTGTTGTATTATGCAAGAATGAACATACCAATTCATTTTAAAAAATGAAGGTGACCTTCAAATGTCCAACATACCTCCACTTACAAAAAAACTATTCTCATCAACGTCTGGGCACTTCGTGTTATGCAATTTTATATCAGCAAAAATTTCTGTGAAGCTTATAGCTTTGAGAATATCTGAGGTGCTAATTATTACTGTCCAATCCTGTATGGATGTGTCCAGCAAGGCAACGATGAACAAAGTTAAATTTAATATTACGATGTTTATTATACTATTTATAATATATGTCTTTTTCTGGAATTTAGCTCAAAAACAGTGTTTACGATGTCGGCAGATGAATGTATTTGCCTTAGGATTCCAAGAGCTGACAATTTCGAAAGTAGAATATTTCTTTACTCCGCTAACCAAATCATTGCAAACATTAAGTAAAGTGCGTGTCTTTCAAAACAGTCAGATGCAAATTACGATACAACGATTCTGAGAAATGGTACGTGTCACTCTTTTTTAATTTCTGTTCTTGTAATCAAAGGAACTTTAATTGAAATATCCTCAAAATTTAAGGACTAAAAGTTATTATAATCTTACGCAACATATATGATGGTGATAAAGGATAAGTATACGGAACTTAAAGTGGAAAGTAGCGAGCAGAAAAATAAACTATTAGAACTGCAAAGTAGATTGATACATTCCTGAAATGATGCTTCTACGTCAATAAAATCTGTTAAACAAAAAACTATTGCACAAAATCAGGTATAATAAATATTACTTCTGCTCGAAAGCTATAATAGAATTGGACCGAAATGGATATAAAACAGGAAATAATATCTAATCGTTCTATTCTATGCAAAGGCAAATATTTCAACGAGAAAAAATGTATTACTTACAAATTACTTATGTTCGCAGAGAGCTCACTAATTCAGGCTTCCTGTCTTGCAGAAATAATCATTCATTTAACATGGAAAGAGGTCGAGGAATTGTAAGAGGTTTTGATATTCCATAGCCTCACTCTATACGTCGATTGGATCACGTAAAACATCGGACACTAATTGCATCTACACCTTCAGACCTTAAATATATAATTGCAACAACATATTTAATTCCGTTTTAGTAACATTTTTCTAATTGTTTATATCTATGCCTAATAAATATATTAATCGAATAAGTTGCTTTTCCAAAGAATAAAAGAATCTGAGTATTACAAATCTGAGCATTACATAACAAACGTGCAGTACATATATAATGTTACATGTAACAAAAGATGAAAACCAAAAAGATCGTACATAAGTTAAATGCACAATGCGGTCATAGAGATGCAGAAGCGGCAAAAATTCCAGGCAATAATTAACAAAATTCAAAGAGGGGGAAGTGATGAAAATCCATCTCCTTGACGAAGATTAGAAACAAGTCTGCCTCATGCACTACAATATCCCAAGCAGCCAGCCATTGGCACGCCAATGACAACGGATGGAATGAATTCCGTGACAGAACTGTGCAAAGACAGTGCTCCTACACAGCTCTCGTAACGGCATGCTATTAGTACTGGGGCGACACTCGTATCACGGCACTATTAATGCACCGCGCTATAGCACACTGGCTACACGGCCGTGCCAAGCTCACCATAGCTACACGCGTGGTAGTGGCGTAAGCTGACATTTACTAATGGAGAAGCTGTTACTATACAAATTATAAGCGAATATGAAAAATGACTAACCTAAGCAGTTTATTTATTTTGATTCCAAAATAGATACAACGGCACGAAACAAAGGTATAAGAACTCGATTTTATTATTTTCTATAAACTAGCTCGATACGGCGATTTTTTCCATAAAGACGTTAATTACAGTATCATAAAAATATACACATTCATTTTATATAATTATATGTTGCTCGATTCATCGTTACAAATTCATGCAATTGAGGGTTATATTAAATACGATGACAGCATGCTATTTAAGGAATTGCACAAGGCGAAGTTAGGGACGCAACAACATGAATTTTTATTTTATAAGTAATATTGTTGTTATAAATAATATTTTTAGCTTATGATGGGTTGAAAGAAATATATACGACTCTCTCAATAACAATAAATATAGGAAAACGACTATCAAAATATCTATCAGTATTCATACGTTGAATGTCTACTGACATCTAACGGTTCTAATTTGCATGAAAGCACAGGTTCCCCATTACCAAATGTAACCCTACGTCATTACTGAGAAGATTCATGAATGGGGCGATGACACGCGTGTCACAGTGGTGCTGGCGCTGCGCGATACACACGGCGTGTTATGCTAGTCTAGAACGTGCTGGTAAGACGTTCTAGCATTTTAGCTAACGAATCCGGTCACAGATGGCTTCCCATCAGCTGACACTACTCGGAAGTGGCAATATAGTGCCGGTATGGTGTCGCCATCATCTTGCCGTTTGTGATCTGGGATGCTTTTTTGAACATTATTCGGAATTGAATTTGTGGAGGAGGGTTCGTTATTGGAATGATCTGACTAAGTCGTAGGTTGTTCACTTTTCTCTTTATTCTGGAGCGACTGCACTCGGCAAGTTCTCGAGATCAACTGTGCCTTTTTTGGTTGCCTCGTGTGCAGCCGCGTTTGTACAATTCTTTCCGTTGCATGATTGGCTAAGTCTGTGCTTCGACCTTAGCCAATCACGTATTTGTTTATATGGGTGCCGCCTCTTCTTGCGCCCTTAGCGCGTTTGCTTGGAAGGGCGGCAGCAGGTATAGTGGGGGCATTTTGTTATTTTAACATTTGGCAATGTAGCGGGGTTTCCGCTGGGTCTGGTTCCTCTCACGTCAAGGGTGTAGCCTCTTGACCGTAGGCTTAGACCCTTTTTGGAAACCCTCGGTTTATGGAGTCCGCGTGTGTTACTGAGGTCGTCGACTAAGATTTACAACTAGCATGTGGAGAAAGTTCGCTAAGGACGTCTTTTCAAAAGTAACTTATTTGCGCGCATACCATAAATCGTTCTAGCTGCTTGTAGCGAAAAAGGTCTTCTATTATACCTCGATGCTAGCCGCTACATCACCCCCCTTCCAGTGTAACGATATGTAGGGCTCTTACTTCTAACTTATCTAGCTATCTATTTACATTAAGAAAGTACATTATCTTATTACTATCTTACCTATACTGTACACATCTTACTATTATTTTATTAGCTATCTTATTAGCTATCTTACTTTAACCCTACTATTCGCTGCCGAGACCTGTAAGCGGTCTGGGAAGCGTACGCGTCTACCTGCGCGAGTTACCACTGGTTCACTGCTTGGCTCGTTTTGCTTCTTTGCAATAGGTGCCTTACTCGGTAGTGACGTATTTTCCTTATCGTCTAACATATACGCTGGTTTTAACCTATCTATCGAGACTGTAATATCTTTTCCGCGTATTCTTACTGTAAACGTTTTTTCGTTTCTAGCTATTACTTCGAACGGGCCTTCGTACGGACTTTGCAATGGTCTTTTGACCGAGTCGACGCGTACGAAGACGTGTGAAGCTGTTCTTAGATTCTGAAATATAAAAACTTTCTTTTCGCCGTGTCTCGAGGCTTCAACCGGGCGAATCTTTTTAAAATGAGCCCGTAACTGTGCGATTACTTCGGCTGGCTCTGGCACGTTTCCGGTCGTTGCAGCAAAAAACTCGGACGGCAAGCGGAGGTTCTCGCCGTATACTAATTCCGCGGCCGATGCCTCTAAGTCTTCGCGGTACGCTACTCGAATGCCTAGCAAGACTACTGGTAACGCGTCGGCCCAGGTCTCGTCGTCGTGACACTTTAACGCTGCTTTTAATTGCCTGTGGAGGCGTTCCACCAGGCCGTTTGCAGCGGGATGATACGCGGTTGTTCTTATGTGTTCGGTCCCTAATATCGCGTTTAGACGATGGAATAGCTGCGATTCGAATTGTCTACCGCGATCCGTAGTTATTCTTAACGGCGTCCCAAAACGCGCGATCCACCCCGCGACGAATGCTCTCGCGACTGTCTCTGCTTCGATGTTCTCGATGGCAAATGCTTCGGGCCATCGAGTGAAACGATCGACGCAGGTGAGGCAGTATCTGTTGCCTCGCGATGTAGGTAGTGGGCCTACTAGATCGATATGGATATGCTCGAATCTAGCGGAAGGTGGCGCAAATCTACCGATTGGCGATGAGACGTGCCTAGTTACTTTTGTGCGTTGGCACTTTAGGCAGGATCGCGCCCACTCGCGACAATCTTTCGCGATGGATGGCCAAACGTATCTATCCTTGACTAGTTTTATCGTAGCCTTTATCCCGGGGTGCGAAAGTCCGTGGATCGAGTCGAAAACCTGTCGTCTGAACGGTTTCGTTACGAACGGCCTAGCTCGGTCGGTAGCAATGTCGCAGTATATGTCTATATCCTCGTTCGCGAATTTTATTTTTTTTAGTCGTAGCGCTGTGTTTGACGCGGTCGAAAAGTGCTGTATTTCGTCATCGTTTTCTTGTGACTTCGCCAGGTCCTCGTATCGTATCGCGGGCGTGATCGCTTCTACGCGTGATAATGCGTCCGCGACTTCGTTATCCTTCCCGCTGATATGCCTAATGTCGGTCGTGAATTGGCTGATAAAATCGAGGTACCTAAACTGTCGTGGCGTACACTTTTCAGGTTTTTGGCTAAACGCGTATGTTAACGGTTTGTGGTCGGTGTAAACAACGAATGAGCGACCTTCTACAGCGTGTCTAAATTGTTTGATCGCGGTGTATATCGCGAGCAATTCTCGGTCGTAAGCGCTGTACTTTTTCTGTGCGGACGAGAGTGTTTTCGTATGGAACGCTAGCGGTTCCCACGATTCGCCTACTCGCTGCTGCAGTGTTGCTCCAAGCGCGAAATCCGATGCATCTACGACAATCGCGAGTCGTGCCGAGCTCGTCGGGTGAGCTAATAATGTGGCGTTTGCTAACGCGTTTTTTAATTTATGAAGAGCTTCTTCGGCCTCGGATGACCAAAGAAGTGTCGCGTTTTTCTTCGGCTTCCCTTTTAGTAGGACATTAATCGGCGCTTGCAAATTCGCGGCGTCAGGTATGAACCTGCGGTAGAAATTAATCATGCCGAGGAATCTACGAAGTTGTTCTACCGTCTTTGGCTTCGGGAATTCTAATATCGCGCGTACTTTATCCGGTAGCGGCTTCGTGCCGCGTTCGTTTACCGTGTACCCTAAAAATTTTACTTCTGGTACGGCGAATACGCATTTTGACGCATTTACTACGATCCCGTATTTTTCTAATCGCGCGAAGAGTTCTCGGAGGTGCTCCTTATGTTCAGTCTCGTCCCTAGACGCGACTAGTATATCGTCTAGGTACGCGTAACAAAAGTCGAGACCTCGCAGAACGGTATCGATAAATCGCTGAAATGTTTGCGCGGCATTTCGCAGCCCGAACGGCATCGCGACGTATTCGTATAACCCGAATGGCGTTGTAATCGCGGTTTTCGGGATGTCGTTCGGGTGTACCGGGATTTGGTGGTACGCGCGTACCAAATCTATGGTCGAGAAGATCGTCTTCCCGAACAACACCCGCGAAAAATCCTCTATGTGCGGTATTGGGTACCGATCAGGTATCGTTCGTGCGTTTAACGCTCTATAATCACAGCAGGGTCTCCAGCCATTGTCCTTTTTCTGGACCATGTGTAAGGCTGAGGCCCATTGGCTTTTCGAAGGCCTGATGAGACCTCGGCTCATCAAGTCTTCGAATTCCGTCCGCGCGAGCTTATACATTTCCGGGGATAGACGGCGCGGTTTCGCGTAAGTCGGCGGCCCGGCGGTAGTATGTATATGGTGCACTACGTCGTGTTTGCACTTACTCGTGGCCGCTGTAGGACGTGTGACGCTTGGAAATTCGGCGAGCAGCTGATCGTACGGAGAGTTGCCGCTGATTGTCTTCACCGATGGTGTTGCGTCGTTGGTGATTCGTCCCTTGGTAGTAAGCGACGTCGTCTGGTCCAGCAATCGTTTGTTACGTAGATCCACCAGTAGCCCGTAGTGGCTCAGGAAGTCGGCACCGATGATCGGCCTGGAGACGTCCGCGATGATGAACCTCCACGGAAATGCTCGTCGGAGTCCCAGGTTCAGGTTGACCGTCCTGTCGCCGTAGGTATTTATTACGGTGTTGTTAGCCGCACATAATTGGTATTTCGTCATTTGGATTCGGCCTTTGATGCGCGTGCGAGGATATACGCAGAGGTCCGAACCGGTATCGATCAGGTATTCTTCGTTCGTTACCCGATCGGTGACGAACAAGCGGCTAGTCGCTGGACCTTCACTGGTTGCCGCGTTCAGTGATGTCCCTCCTCGTTTCCCGAATGGAAACTACACGGCGAACGGCATCGAGTGGATGAGGCTCCGAACTTCCAGTGGTACCAGCAATGTTTGTGTTTGGCTGGTGTCTTATTGCGGGTAGCACTCCTCGAACCCGAGCGGCGGCGGCTGAATCTTGCGTCTGGACGCGTTTGAGAGTGAGATTTCCGTAGCTCCGATATTTTGAGTTGCAAGCTTTCTAAACGCTTTAATAAAAGCTCGGTACTATTGCTCGGTGTCACGCTGGCTACCTGCTGTACGGTTGCTGCGGCGGTGATTTTGCGTGTTGTAGCCATCTCGTTCTGTGTTGGCTTCTTGTCTTTGTGAACTTATACGAACTTAGGATCACGTCGGGCGGTCACCAATTGTGGAGGAGGGTTCGTTATTGGAATGATCTGACTAAGTCGTAGGTTGTTCACTTTTCTCTTTATTCTGGAGCGACTGCACTCGGCAAGTTCTCGAGATCAACTGTGCCTTTTTTGGTTGCCTCGTGTGCAGCCGCGTTTGTACAATTCTTTCCGTTGCATGATTGGCTAAGTCTGTGCTTCGACCTTAGCCAATCACGTATTTGTTTATATGGGTGCCGCCTCTTCTTGCGCCCTTAGCGCGTTTGCTTGGAAGGGCGGCAGCAGGTATAGTGGGGGCATTTTGTTATTTTAACATTTGGCAATGTAGCGGGGTTTCCGCTGGGTCTGGTTCCTCTCACGTCAAGGGTGTAGCCTCTTGACCGTAGGCTTAGACCCTTTTTGGAAACCCTCGGTTTATGGAGTCCGCGTGTGTTACTGAGGTCGTCGACTAAGATTTACAACTAGCATGTGGAGAAAGTTCGCTAAGGACGTCTTCTCAAAAGTAACTTATTTGCGCGCATACCATAAATCGTTCTAGCTGCTTGTAGCGAAAAAGGTCTTCTATTATACCTCGATGCTAGCCGCTACAAATTTGAACACATAGCTACTTAATCGCGAATTTGTATGTACATAATTATACATCACTGCATAAAAACAATATCATACACTTTTATAATCAATGCGATATAAGATGTGACGTGGTGACGTCACAAGGCTCGCTCACCCCCCCCCCTGCTTCGGTTAGACTAGCTCGCAGATTACCACCCATGCAAGAAGCGCGACACGGACCATCGCGATAGCTGTGTTCTTTTCTCTCTCTCCGTTCTACGGATTAGACTGGCGAGCTGATGGAAGAAGCGACCCAGAAGACGCCCCTTCGGCGGATAAGAAGACCGCAGGTTCGCGGAAGGGCTGTGCGCCGAGGTACCGTGACGGGATCGACGGTGGAGGAGTCGGGAAGTGAGCAAGAAGAGACCCTAAAGCCCGAAGGATACGATCCAGAGCCCTGCAACGATAAGACCGCTGCCATAGTCCATGGAGACGAACAGAATGGTTCTCGGGTGTGAGAAAGACCTCCACCCCTCCCCTGAGCCCATGGAGAGGAAAACTCAAGATGCGCAGCGGAACTGCAGGTGAGCCGTGGAAAGCGCGGCGCGCGACACGCGCCGCAGTTCAAATAATCCAGAGGACCCCCCTCTAGACACACCAGAGGGGGCGATCAGGGAAGATCGCCGAAATCCACCGATCGATGCCCCGAACAATACCGAAGCTTATAGCCCTACCCCACCAAGGAGCCCTAAGGAGGATCTAAGGGGATCCGAAGACCCCCAGCAAACCTATATAATGAGCTAGCCAGCATGAAAACAGCCTCTTATTCTTCTCAACGACTTAGCGACTACTTAGCGAGCAACCGAGCAAGCGATTATACGGAGCGATTCGGAGGAGAGAGAGAGAGAGAGAGAGAGAGAGAGAGATAGACGGACTGAACGAAATCCATACTTGTTGGAAACGAGAACGTGAGTCCTTATACGCTAAAGTGTCCCATTTGTTCCCTGCCGCATTTGTGATATCGCGTATTGTAATTTGTATTGTATAACGGGTGGTGATCCCCGGTCATTCGCGGCGTGTCGTATACTCTTTTGTAATACCACGTCGAGGCAATCTAGAAAGAAGCCGTGAGTTCAGTATCCCGCGACCCTATATTACGCACTCGGCTAGAAGTAGTCGAGCGAGGGAGTATTTCGAAATTTCGAGGATTATCTTGCACCGGGTTTCCCCGGGTTGCGTGGTCTAATAGTTTTTGCTACTTCTTGAGTAGCTGGCGCCCAAAAAGTCTCCGCCTCGCAGTTACGAAATACTCGCTGGATAGGAAATTCTTTGTTCTGTATTTGGCGTTGGCGAATTCGTCGACAATCATACCACGCGGATATTTTGTACCCCGATATTCTGTACCCCGGATTAAACTTCTGTATACCCCTTTAATATTGGTTCTATATACCCCCTTTTCTTGCAGATTGTAACGGGAAAACCCGTCACAAAGAATATAAGACGAAGAACTATCCACTCGTATCAGGAGTAAAAATTAATATATCAAATGACAGCATTTAATAAATCACTGATAGTATAATGATATGAATAGTAAGAAAAACAAATTCATTTGTTAGATGCTTCTAAATTCAAATTTAAAAGTCCAAGTTACATTTAATACACTATTGCTTAACAGGGTGATTTAATGCTGTTTCAAATAGGCGAGGAGAACTAGCTGGTACTTCTGTCAATGTAATTTCATTTCTGCTGGATACAGTAAAAACACATTTGTAATCTAAGCAAGGTTTCATTAGATCTGGTGGAATTTCCAAATTTTAGAAAGGGATGATGGTAGTAGTAGTTGGTTCAGCGCCAGGCGATAAACGTATACAACAAGCAAAGCAATGTAAACGGATTTAAAATGTTCAAGATTATATAAGTTAAACTATTACACTTTTATAATCCATGTAGCGCTTCGGTTCTTTGTAACGTACAAAGAGTCTTAAGAATGTAACGCAATGTAAAGGAGTTTGGAAACAAAGAAAGCAGGCCTTAATCTCAGATAAATGGACCTTGGATCTGTTGTGTATCGTGGTTTCCGGCGTGCTGTGTTAAGGGATATGTCATTCGGATTTAATTATCTAAACGAGAACAATTCAAATAAATCTGGAGTCAACACATTTGAAGAAAAATTCTTCCAGTGAAGAATGCTGTCTGCTGTGCAATAGCAGCTTTACATCCACTTGATATTCTACAGAAAATCTTATGCCATTTTTTAATTATGAAACCTACTATGTGGTATTTCTGCAACTGCTACAGAAATTTAAATACGTCAAAATTGCAGCACGCAGGTGTGTAAATATCACTTCATGATCTCATTTCATTTTGGCAGTTATACTTGTATATAAGCAACCATCCAGGCATAAAGCTTGATAATCTTTCAACTATAAAATAATTATGATACATTAGGCTTTTTGTTGGCGTTGGTCTATTTTATCATTTTCGGAACCTGTGGAAATGTTGAATATGAATAGCTATGTTCATTTTATTATAAATGTATGAGTAAAGTTCAATCTACACAAATATATATTTTCATACGTAATTTATTTAATTTTTATCATTTACCGTTACAAAATATATAACAAAAATATGTAAAAATATATTTTACTTCAGTTTTTTTAATATTTTAAATAATTTATATTATCGTATTAAACTTTTACAAAAAGTAACAAAACTTTTATAAGTAGGAATAATTTTTCCTTAATTAGTTAATATGTCGGTTCTTTTTAATAAAATGGTATTTATTAGTAAGTTTCGACTTTAAATTGACCATTAATTTCACTAATTTCATGCTTTTCGTAGATCACCGCTAATTTTCAACTTTCCCACTACGGCTTTGTCGATGCAAGTTTTAATTCTCCGAAAGATATATAATATTATGTTATTAGTAAAATTATTTTGCATTTCCAATTAAGTTGAACGTAAAAGACATATTTTTTTAATGAGAAAGCATTGCGAGAAAATTTTGAGAATCCATTTTTAATGTTGTACCTAGTGGTTGACTAGGTTCTCCTCTCCCTGCCGCATCTTTCAACCATTTTTAAGATGTAAAATCCGTGTACCAGCTTCGTCACCATTAAAATTTACGAAATTTACATATTGTAAATTTTTGCAAAAGTGATGTTAATTAACTCTTGAATTATGGTTGCTCGGGCAATTAATCAGACTGATCTATGATGTGCTGTAATGTACGAGTTCTAATAAATTTTTTTTTAACATAATGAACAATATAGTATTTGCGCTTACAGTCTTATTAACAAACTCGCTGTTTAAATTAGTTTGGATGACGATTGATATTTGCATGATCTTGTCCTCTGATTTATCTGTATAATTTGTTTGTTCTTTTCAATTGTCATATATAATTATCCAAATCTATCTGTTCCAAATTCTCCTCTAAGAAGGAATCAGGCAACAATTTATCTTATCAATAATATTTATATTCTATAGAATAAATTGATTTGTTTACTAAAATATATATTATACATTCATGTATTAATTTTAAACCTTTAGTTAATTATTCACACCTGGATTATATGCGTAATGGGTAAAATCAGACATTCCTTCAGTTTTTTAATATTGTCTCATCGATTAAAGACTAATTAGTAACAGATTTACTGTCTTTGCAAAACAAAAGCGTACTTTCCATCTCACATTATTTTTAGCTTCCCACTATAATTTTGTGATTCTGAACCAACGAACATCTCTATTGCAGCCATATGTATACCTGAAACAACGCCTGCGTAAGGCAATCTCAAATTGAGAGAATTATTTTTCTTAACAATGAAATTAGAAATATATATAAGTTACTGCAGTCTTTGACAAGAGTGCATTCACAGCAATACCATCATTTCCATATTCATCGGTCCTTCCAAGAGCACACATTAACATTCCAAACTTGGATATTATATAATCGACACGAGTTTGAAACCATATTCGTTTAATTTTTACACTTAGTGATATGCTGATATTTACTATATGAGGATTTGTGCCTCTCTTTAAACATGGTAAGGATACTTTGAATCTGAAAATAAGTATAGTGTCATATTAGAGAATTTTATTTCTGCAACCAAGACAGAACTTTTATACTTACATTAGAAATGGTCCTCTAAAATTGATATTATTCACCAGGACATAATTTTTCATATCTATGGATTCTATGCCTGGTTAATGAAATAGCGCTAGCATTATTAACCCTTTCAGCACTGAGTTGCGTGGCAAATGGTTTTGTGAGAACCTATATGTGGCACCCGTTGTTGCCAGACCGGTGAAATCATCTCTGTGAAAACTGCTCAAGCTGTTCGCAATTCTGTTTCAGCACAGATTGAAGAGATGGCGAAACGAGTCAATACATGCCTACGGATGGATGTTCCCATTAAGAATAACTTATAAGTTACCGATGGATGGTGCTGCTGGTGGTCGGTTACTCACAATCGACCGACGGGTGGTGCTGCTTGTGCTTAATGATCCATAAATTGTCGGCGACTGGTGTTACTAACAGCCGATAGCGCATGCTTACACATACAGCTGGTGCAACCAATAGTAGGTAACTCAAGACTTATCAAAGACTTGTGTTGCCTGCGGTCGGTAACTTACGATATATCGACAGTAGGTAATGACTGCGGTCGATAACTTATGATATAATAACGGCTGGTGTTGCCAATAGTCGGGAATTCGAGAACTATCGAAGAATGGCATTGGCAGCTATCGGTAATCCATCTCTTACTTGGCTTAACTTAATCTAACATCCTGTAAATTTAATTTAAACCAAGCTAACCTCAGTTGCACCTAATGTGACTTACCCTGCCTGCACTCAAATCTAACTCAACCTAACACAATCTAACATTACCTTCCTTAAACATAAACAAATCGAACCTACTCTTTCTTAAATATAACTCAACATAACTGAGCAATCTACAAACATTCCCAAACATACTTCAATCTAACCTAACCTAGCGTAACCTAACTAAATCTAACACAATCACACTTCCATCTCGGGACGGAAGCAGCCTCCGCAACATTCCAAGGGAAGAGGCTATGCAGTAAGACAGTCCGCAGTTACGGAGTGGCACAAATCCGCTCCAATTGAACGATTATTCACGTAATATAATATAATAATCGGCGGGTTCAATCGCAGTGGCTCCGCAATGAATACAGGAACGCCTTCGGCTAAATGAAAACAAATAGTCCGAAAAGAAAAAAACTTTACTAACAAATCGAACGGAAATCAGATATTTCGACGCATATCCAATATACATCTAACCAAAACGTAATTCGAAAAATACAAAGAATAAGGGGAAATATTCTCCAATATGTGACATATACAAATCAACGGATGCAAGGGCATCGATCTCGATGCACTCGATCTCGGGGTAGCGAGACCGGGGCGCCATCATGAAGTAATCGTACGACGCCGGATCCGGGATGGCGCAGAGAGGAAATGTGGAAGATAGAGAACATAAAATAACAACAACGTACCTAAAGAGAAAGAAAAAGAAGATCTGTGGAAACATTGCATTTATCAAGAGGAAATCCTACAAATCAATACAATATCAAACCTATCCTACAATATCAAACAACAGATTATATACCATACCGTCAGGGCAAGGTACAATGAAATAGACGATATCGCGAGAGAAAATAAAAATATCGAGAAACTTAAAAAGAAAATAAAACTTTAGACTGAACGAATCAATATCATTGATTCCGGCAAGCTTAATGGAAAACGCGACTACGAATCGGTTAGAGTATAAGATAGATGCTGGTCGCAGATCAAGTGGCCCTGCGTTCCTCAGGGCAGGCAGTAGGATGGTGGGGGGTCTACAACCCCCCTAACCCCCACGAAAGGTGCTGCTGGCTCGCGATTCGGAATCAGTCCCATCGGGTCCTGGCAGAAAATTAATTGTTGGGCAAGCCGTTGAAAGCCGCCTCGGAAGACACATGCCCGAAAGGAAAAGCATCAGGAGCCGAAGTAAGGGAACCAAAAAGAAAGGGCAGGATAATGGAAAAGCTACCGATAAGAATAACGTCCTTACTTTCAAATAGAAGAATAGGCAGACACACATCAGACGTAATGATAGATATTATGAGCGAGGATACTACGAAGGTAATGATATATTAGAAATCGTTAATGGGAAACATCAGGCATATAAAAAAAACTGAGATCGAACACTTGATCGAACTAGTGGCGAACGGTACAGGGAAAATTGAAGCAATTAAAGGAGCAGTAAGCATTCGAGGACAAACAACGGGATGAGGAGAAGCAGGAGAAACGACAGAAATACGAAAATATGACGCAAGAAAATCGAGAGCGGGAGATATAATCCTAGAATTTAACAAGAAAACAGGTATAGAGAACATAATAAAGCAGATAAAAGGAACTCTAGAAAAAGAATTCGAAGAAAAACGTACGAGTGCGAGTATAATGCTCCAACTAAGGGATATATACCCGTTAGGTGACCAGAGAAGAAATGAATGATCACATAAAACGAACACTGCAAATAATCGAAGGAAAGGATAGCGGTGTAAACGTCAAGTTGTTAAAACAAACGTGGAGAGTCAATCGAGTCGCGTTAGCTGAATTTGGACAGGAATACAGTAAAGAGCTGGAAAAGGTCAAACGACTCAGAATACCATTAACACCTTGCCTCTGCAAAGTGCTACCGAGAATAGAGAGATGTTTCAAATGCCATAATGTGGGACATATCGGCAGAAATTGCGACGAAGTCAACGATAATAAGGGAATCTGCAGGAAATGCGGATCTCAGATTTATACGGTGATCGGTTGTATCGCGAATAAACCGAAATGTATCATCTGCAGCGAGGAAGGAAGAAGGAATCCATACATCAGTCACGTTACCGGAGCTTTAATTGTCTGGCCTACAGAAAGGCGTTGATAGAAAAGAAAGAGAAACGAATATGGAATTGAAAGTCCTACAAATCTATCTGAACAGATGCCGAATCTCGCGAAATATCATGCAGCAAATGCGAATGATTCAAGGGACAGACGTGGTAATAATATCGGAAGCACACAGGATAGAAGAATACTGACTGCAAAACGAGAACGGTGACGCTGCGATATGGATAACCGGTGTTAATCGAAAATGTTTCACATATGGCACCACATATTCCTCGACCGGAATCGTTCATGCAATGGTCGAAGGAACAAAATCTATAAGCTGCTACTTCTCGCTTAACAGGAAGGGAAAGAAATCGAAGAATATATAAACCAAGCTGAGGATAACATGGAAAAGGGAGAGAAAGCAAACAGAATAATAATCGTGGGTGACCTGAACGAAAAATCGGTAATCTGGGGTAGTAAGACGAACAACCATAGAGAGGAAAAGATCATCAAAATAGCTCTAAGAAACGATCTAATCACGACCAATCCGAAAGAAGGCTATACATACTTTAAGAACCGAAACAAATAAAAAATAGATATAACGTTGACAGGAGGTTGCATATACGCTAAGTTGAGTATAGCAGAAGTGTTTGAGATATTTTCAGCGTTTAACCATCAATACGTACTACATACCTTCTAAAGTACGAATTACAAGAATAACGAAGAGGGATTTGCAAGCCTTGATGGAAAGAAAGCGAACTCGAACGATGAAAATAAATGATCGACTTATATAATAAATAGATATTTATTTTTATTTAGAGGGAATGATCTATATTTAAGTAACTAAAATATATAATAAATGTAATTATATAAACCAATTTCAAATATTTAATTAAAACATCATGAAATGATATGAAATTAGATAGGATTTTAGATGTAATGGAGTATCTTAAGGAGATATTGTATTCAGAATTAACTAAAATATAAAATATGTATTAATATTTATACCAGTTTGAAACATTTACTTGACAAATCATGAAAGCATGTGGTCCAGCGAGTGGGAGATTAACGGATCGTTGCGAGGAGCATGCGGTCCAGCAAGTGTGGACTCGCGTATCGTGGTGGGACTAGCGGTGCGCCTTTCGCGTTTAACTTATGAAATTGTATAATGAAGTAAGTATAGCATGAACTTACAGTTACGCGTGTGTTGTTCGTGTCTTGGATTCTTAACGTGTGTAACTTGGATTTATGAATTCTTATATGCTGCAATACATTAGTCCGGATATAGTATATATATGTATGTAAGAGGCTTAAAAGTAGAATACAGGTTCTGCTAAAGTCGGCTCCCTGAATTGGAAGAATCCCCATTAAGGTGATGGGCTGCGACTGCGCCTTTTAGCAGAACGAAATCACTGGTGCAAGGTAGTCAAGGGTGCTCGTCGTTAGTCCGAACGCAGATATACTCGACAGTGGGAGTGAGACAGTAGTCCTCGCCGGTGATATTGAATCAGCGATGCCTGGTGTGTACGAGTCATGTATACCGGTCGGTCAGTTCGAGTAACACAGCGGTACTTGGTGCGTGTGAGCGCCTGCAGGTGTGCGGGCGTGAACGCTGCGATTGCCGGCGCTGTATGCGGCAGATTCCCTGAATCCAGGGGTCAATGATGGAAGTGCGAGAAGGCTCATGTGTAGAATGGGTGGCAGGAGCTACGCATAACATTACATTTAGAAGCGCTATCCCATTGCATGAATTTGTAGAACTCACATTCCTTTCAAGAGCAGATGCAGATAAGTATAATACAATGCATAGAACATTACAAATAACTTACCTTGAAATGTTCAACTGAGATTGGCACTCGCGTTGCATAAAGCATTAGAACTCCCATGCATTGGCACCCAGACATTATGAAACACCATCACATTTCATGCAACATTAGGATTCATGGGATTCGTAAGTAACGAAGAAATAGAGTTCTAACGATTCATGTATCACGATGACACATTTCAATCCAACGTTTCAAAGTAAGTAAGTAGTAATGACCTATGGAATGCAATATACTCATCTGCTACTCCTCTTTAAAAGAATTAGATTACGAATATTTCATGCAACGCGATGTCGCATCATATTTCAACGCCGCATGATAAGATGTAATAAAAATGCAACACGATACGTATATCTCATCTACACTACTAAAGAATGTAAATACCGCACATCCTCGCTTGGGAACAGCGCTTCTAGATGTCTACGTTACGAAGCAATAGAGTTCTAATGCTTCATAAAATACGATATCGCAGCTCATATCTCGATACGTAGACATCTAGAAACACTATTCCATCGCAATGTAGTGTGGGATTTACATGCTTTTGTAGTTTTAACGAGATATACATAACGCGATGCACTCATTTACATCTTATCGTGTTACATAGAAATGAGATACAATATCGCTTTCTATGATGAATTACAACTACATCGCTTCCATACGTGGACACACAGAAACGTTATTCCGTACCAAGAATGTGTTGTATTCACATTCTTTCGAAGTGTAAGTGAGGTATACGTAACTCGTTGCTATCATATTACGTCTTATTATGAGACATAGAAATAAGTTGCCATATCTCGCTTTGTAGAGCATTAGGAACTCTATTGCTTCGGTACGTAGACATCTCGAAGCGCTACTCCGTCGCATCGAAGTGTGCGATTTACATTCTCTTGAAGTATTGACGAGATATACATAACGCGTTGCATTGAATATTACATATTATCATGAGACATAAAACTGATATGCGATGTCGCGTTTTATAAAGAGTTAGAACTCTGTTGCTTCGATACGTAGACATCTAGAAACGCTGTTCCGATGCAAGGAATTGTGGCATTTACTTTCTTTTGAAGTGCAGACGAGATATACGACGCATTGCTTTGAATTACATCTTATCGTGCAGCATAGAAGTGAGATGCGATATCGTGTTTTATGAAGAATTAGAGCTCTATTGCTTCAATACGTAGACATTTAGAAACGCTCTTCCGTAGCAAAATAGTGCGGCATTTACATTCTTTGAATTGCATTCGAGGCATACACAAGGCTTTGCATTGGTTTACATCTTATCATGAAACATAAAAAATGAGATGCGATATCGCGTTTAATGAAGCATTAGAATACAGTTGCTTCGATCTGTAGACATCTAGTAGCGCTATATTATATATTATCATGAGAAATAGGAATGAGATGCGATGTCGCGTTTTATGAAGTATTAGAACCTCTTTGCTTCGCTATGTAGACATCCAGAAACGCTTTGCGTAACAAGGAAATTTGTGATTTACATTTCATTGAGGTGTAGACGAGATATACAGAACTCGTTGCATTTAATTACATCTTATCATGAATTACAGAAATGAGTTGCGATATCGCGATTTATGAAGAGTTAGAACTGTATTTCTTCGATACGTGGGTATCTAGCAGCGCTATTCCGAAGCAAGGTAGAGTGAGATTTACAGCCTTTTGAAGTGCAGCCGCTAAGATATACATAACGCGTCGCAATGAATATTACATCTTATCATGGGACAAAGAAATGTGATGCGATATTGCGTTTTATGAAACATTAAAGCTCTATTGCTTCGAAACGTAGGCATCTAGAAGCTCTATTCGGTAGGTAGGAAGAGTGGCGTTTACGCTCTTTTGCGGTGTTGACGAAATATACATAACTCATTGCATTGAATATTACATCTTATCGTGGTACTTAGAAATGAGATGCGATATCGCGTCCTATGAAGCATTGAATCTCTATTGTTTCGATACGTGGACACCTAGAAGAGCCATTCTATCCCTTTATATCATTCTGCTTTTCGGTTGCAAGGAAGTGTGGGATTCACATTCATTTGAAGTGTGAACTATATAGCGTGAATTGTATCTCGTCAACAGATCTATAGAATGTAAATCGCACACTTCCTTGCGACGGAATAGCGTTTCTAGATGTCTACATATCGAAGCAGTAGAGTTCTAATTCCTCGTGTACAGCCAACAATTCCTTGCTATGAAATAGCGCGTCTCGATGTCTACTTATCGAAGCATTACAGTTCTGATTCTTCATAAAACGCGATATTCCATCTGAATTCTATGTTTCATGATATGATGTAATTCAGTGCAACGCGTTATGTATATCACATCAACACTCCACAAGAATGTAAATGCCACACTTCCACGCTACGAAATAGCGTCACTATATGTTTATATATCGAAATAGTGGGATTCTAATGCTTCGCAAACGCAAAATCGCATCTTATTTCTATGTTTCATGATAGGATGTAATATTCAATACAACGCGGTATGTATACGCCGTCTGCATCATAAAACGCGATATCGCATCTCCCTTCTATGTCTCATGATAAGATGTAACATTCAATGCAACGCGTTATGTATATTCTTGTCAGCACTTCAAAGGAATTCAAATCCCACATTTCCTTGCTATGGAATAGCGTTTCTAGTTGTCTACGTAATGAAGCAGTAGAGTTCTAATTCTTCATAAAACGCGACATCGCATTTCGTTTCGATGTCTAATGCAGAAGATGCGGGTCCCAGATTTATACGATGGTCGGTTGCATCGCAAATAAATCGAAATGTATTATCTGCAGCGAGGCAGGAAGAAGGAATCCCCGTATATCAGACACGTTGCCGGAGCTTTAATTGTCCGGCCTATAGAAAGGTGTTAATAGAAAAGATCGAGAAAGGAATATGGAGCTGAAAGTCCTGCAAATCGATCTGAACAGATGCCGAATCGCGCAAGATATCATGGAGCAAATGCGAATGATCAAGAGACAGACGTGGTAATAATATCAGAAGCACACAAGATGAAAGTTTACTGACTGTAAGACGCGAACGGTGACGCTGCGATATGGATAACAGGCGTTAATCGAAAATGATTCACATATTTCTTGACCGGAACCTTTCATGCAATGATCGAAGTAACAAAAGCTATAAGCTGCTACTTCTCGCCGAATAGGAACGGGAAGAAATCGAAGAATATATAAACCAAATTGAGGTTAGCATAGAAAAGGTAGAGAAAGCAAACAGAGTAATAATCGCAGGTGACCTGAACGGAAGATCGGTAATCTGGGGTAGCAAGAAGAACAACCATAGAGAGGAAGAGATCTTCAAAATGGCTGTAAGAAACGACCTAATCGCGACGAATCCGAAGGAAGGCTATACATACTTTGAGAACCGAAACAAATCGAAAGTAGACATAATGTTGATAGGAGGTAGCATATATGTTAAGTTGCGTAAAGCAGAATTGGTTGAGATATTTTCAGCGTCGGACTGTCAATACGTACTACATACATTCCAAAGTACGAATTACAAGAATAACTAAGAGGGATTTGCAAGCCTCGATGGAAACAAAGCGAACTGGGGCCAAGCAAATAAATAATCGACTTATACAATAAAGATATTTATTTTTATCTAGAAGGGATGATCTATTTTTACGTAATTAAAATATATGATAAGTGTAATTATATAAACCAATTTGAAATATTTAATTAAAACATCATGAAATGATATGAAATTAGATAGGGTTTCAGATGTAATGGAGTATTTGAAGGAGATATTGTATTTAGAAATAACTAAAATATTAAATATGTATTAATATTTATACTAATTTGAAATATTTACTTGAAAAATCATCAAAGCATGTGGTCCAGCGAGTGGGGGATTAACGGATCGTGCGAGGAGCATGCGGCTTAATGTGTGTAACTTGGATTTATAAATTCTTATATGCAGCAATACATTAGTCCGGATATAGTATATATTTGTATGTAAGAGGCTTAAAAGTAGAATACAGGTTCTGGTAAAGTCGGATCCCTGAACTGGAGGAGTCCCCATTGAGGTGATGAGCTGCGACTGCGCCTTTCAGCAGGACGAAATCACCGGTGCGAGGTAGACGAGGGTGTTCGTCTTTGGTGCGAGCGAGGCAGATATATACTCGTTAGTGGGAGTGAGACAGTAGTGCTCCTCGGTGAGATTAAAACAGCGATGCCTGGTATAAACGAGCTATATATTCCGGTTGGTTCGAGTGACGCAGCGGTACTTGGTGTCTGTAAGCGCGTGCAGATGTGCGCGCATGAACGCTGCCGGTTGCCGGTGCTGTAGGCGAGCGCGGCGGATTGCCTGAGTCCAGGGGTTGATGATCGAAGTGCGAGAAGGCTCATGTGTGGAATGGGTGGCAGGCGCTAAGCACGACGTTACTTGAATTTGTTGCATGAATTTACGGAACTCACATTCCATCAAGAGCAGAAGCAGATAAGCAAAATGCAATACACAGAACATTACAAATAACTTACATTGAAACGTTAAAATGAGATGGGCTATCGGGTTGTATGAAGCATTAGAACTCTCATGCATTGGCACGTATACACTATAAAGCGCCATTACATTGCATGCAACCGTAGGATTCATAGAATTCGTAAGTATGGAAGAAATAGAGTTCTAACGTTTCATGTATCGCAATGACACATTTTATTTCAACGTTTCTAAGCAAGTAAGTTTGCAATGTCCAATGCAATGCAATATGCTCGTCTGCTAGTCCTCTTCAGAAGAATCAGATTACGAATAACGAACGCGTCATAGATCGCGATAGTGCATTTTATTTCAACGTTTCAAAGTAGGTGAGTTGTAACGTATTTTGCAATGGATTATGCTTATCTACTTCTACACTTCAAAACAATGTGTTCTAGTATTTCATTCAGCGCAATGTCTCATCTCATTCCAATGTTACATGCTGATGGGTATAAACCAACGATAACTTTAATACACTGTATTCGTGGCGTTCGGACTTTGAAATTGATACAAGCAATACATTTGTATACAATGTATAAACATAAGATAATGAGATGGGGAATTCCAGAGAGGCGAAAGAGCAAATACAAGGTGAGGGTCATTCTGAAAAAGCCACGGGAGTATAAAGACCTATTGCAGCAAAGAGAATTCAGTTTTATAGTGACTATTTTGAAAAAGTTTTGGTATCCATCAACTAAAAATGTTGAGAGGACGAACATATAGTGACTCGTCGAGTGAGCCATTTGTACTACGCAAATGTCGGCGTCTAATACAACTACCATCTTCAGATAGTGACAATTCATCTAGTAGTTCACTAAGGAATACTGAAACAAGTGATCCAAATGATTGGTTTGATCCGCGAGACAACCAGCCAAACATTATAAATTCCTCAAGTCTCCATAGTGCTAAACTCGCTCATGAACAAATGCAAAATTGTTGCACAATGGAAGATTTTTACTGCCTTTATGTGACAAATAAACTATTTTAACATATAAGCCAACAAACAGATATTTACGCGACACAAAGAACAATCGCTTCCAAACGTGGTGAAAAGTGGGTGCCAACAGATAAGGACGAAATAAAGAGGTTTTTTGGAGTGGTTTTGTGGATGGGATTGGTAAAGCTTCCATCTTTGTATCTGTATTGGTCTAAGGATCCATTGTTTATTCAAACTTTCCCGCGGAAAATTATGAGTAGAGACAGATTTCAAATTCTATTGAGAATGTTGTATTTTTAATAAATGTGAATTTTTAATACAAGAATTAAATATAAATCTTAAAAAATATTATGAGCCCGTTGAAATGTTATGCATCGACGAGATGGTAATACCATTCCGTGGACGGATCATACTTAGACAGTACATGAAACAAAAAAAGCATAGATATGCAATAAAATACTTAAATTGTGCTGTGATAATCATTACACATATAATCTTTGCATTTACATCGGCAAATCATTGGATAAAAAAATACAACAAATGTTGTCATGAATTTATGTGAAAATGTGTTTCACGAAGGCCATACTTTATACACAGATAATTATTATACGAGTGTGGATTTAGTAACCAAACTTATAACAAAAAATACGCATTTGGTTGGTACTCTTCGACCAAATCGAAGAGGCAATCCAAGTAAAGTTGTGACAGCCAAACTGCGACGCGGAGAAGTCATTGCCCAAGAGAACAGTAAAGGGATTACAATCATGAAATGGAAATACAAGACAGATGTTTTAGTTCTTTCGATCAAGCATTCTGACGAAATGAAATCCATAATAACAAGAACAGGCGTATCCTGCAAACCAAAAATTATTATTGATTATAATATAGGTAAAACAGCGATTGTTCTGTCTGATCAAATGAGTGCTTACAGCAGTCCACTTAGAAGGTCACTAAAATGGTATAGAAAACTGGCATTCGACCTTCTTTTGAATATTGTCGTCGTGAATGCGTTACGTATGTCCCAAAATGTAACAGGAAGAAAGATGTCAATTACAACATTCCAAAAACAATTGGTAAATGCTCTCACACGACATTCATATGATAAAACCTCAATTAGGGCCGATACAAGTAGACGAATTCACAAATTTCATAAGAAGGAAGGAAAGGCGCATGAAGTACGAAAATATTGTGTTGAATGTTACAGCACAAACACAAAAATGTTCGGACGCCAGTTAGCGAGGAAAATGACAAAGAAAGTTACTACATACTGTAAAATGTGCAAATCGCAGTCACATCTTTGCTTAAAATGTTTTAATAAACTTCATTAAAAATTAGTATAAATTTGTTAATTGTCATTAATAATTTAACCCTTTACAATGCCGGTCTGATGCACCGATGTCGACCAAACAAGAAGTTCGCTGTCAGTCCCTAGAATCCACGTTATCCAAACGAAAAGTCGATTGTCAGTCCCTGGGGACTGACGCCGCTTGAACGGAAAGTTCACTGTTAGTTCCTGGGGACTGACGTAGCACTCAACGTGTTAAGCCCGGTAAAAATATTGTAATCGACGAAATCATGGTTCCATGGCGAGGACGCTACAGTTTTTGTCAATATATCCCAGGAAAGCGGCATAAATATGGTATAAAACATTGTAAACTGTGCCTTCCGGAAGGATACGCACATAATATTCTTATTTATGCCGGAAATAATGCAACGAGAATAGCGAAAGCACATACGCATGCTGTAGTTATGATGTTGGAGGGTGAATTATTATTTGAAAGCCGCATATTACAGGCAAATAGTTTATATACTTGTGTCCCTTTGGCCGAGAAACTTCTGCAAAAAGTAACATCTATTTATGGTACAGTAAAAGTTAATACACAATTTCTTCCGCTGTAGGCTAAACGGAAACTGCAACGGGGTAGCTTCATGTATTTTCAAAATCGGAGCGGCTTTAAGTTTTTAAAGTGGACGTATAAGAAGCCGGTATGCATGCTAGCCACTTCTGAAAACCGCAAATGTGTTATTGTCCCGTGCAGAAATAATAAGTTAAAGCCGGACACAGTGTCCCTTTATAACAATGCTAAGGAGGGATTTGACCATCCGACCAGATGTCTTCTTATCACAGTTGATTACGCAGAACAGTAAAGTGGTATAGGAAAATAGTTATCGAATTAGTATGCTGGAATTCTCTCGTCAATGTCTATTATATGCATAGAAAATGGAGTACCAAAGGTATGAAAATATTAAACTTCCGCGAAAAAATTATTGATTATCTCCTCAGTACAATGGATCACCACGGTGAACAAACGTCATCTGAAACTGAAGCAGTGCCCAAGAAGCGTACACATTTTCTGCGGTCGTTCCAAGGACGCGCGAGAAAAACTAGACATGTAAAGAATGTTATTAATGTATGTCTAGAATAAATGGTAAACAGTATGCCGCGAGTAAGGCGATAAACGTAAAAATCTGTTCTAACTGATGTAAGGGCCAACCGGAACTCTACCCAACATGATTTCAAAAATTAAATAATTTAGTTAGGTTTATAATATTGGTTTGTTATGTTTTAAATATAGAATGTCTGTTTATTATGCTGAGAATTGAAAAATAAACCTATTTTGTACTATCTACTTTGTGAAATATAAGTTCGACCCATCGTGATGCACGCCGGCCCACGAAATAGACGCGTGTGACCCACCGGAGATGCACACTGCCTCACGGAACAGACACGTGTGACTCACATGTGATGCACGCCGGCGTCAACGTGCTAAACGTAGAAATTAGATGTGCCATCGCATTGCGTGGAGCATTAGATCATTACAGCTTTGGCAAGCAGACAATACGAAACCCCAGCCCCGTGCAAGCAACAGTCGAATTTCCATTCGTTTGAAGTGTAGAGGTAGGTAAGGATAATGCGATACAGAGAACATTACAACATTCTTGCTTTCGAACGTTGAAATGAGACAGCCCACCACACAGCATATAGCATTAGAACTCTATTGTAGACACTATGAAACGCCATCCCGATGCATTTATCTGTAGAATTCGCATTCTTCTGAAATGTAGAAACAGATCAACAAAATGCAAAGGGTACAAAGTTACAGCTAACTTACTATGAATCGTTGAAATGATTTGCGCTATCGCATTGCATAAAGCATTAGAACTCTATTGCATTGACACGAAGACACAATCATGAATCGTACAGTCGCTTGTAACGACATTACGATTCACATTCATTTGACGCATAGAAGCTTATATGGATAATAAGATGTATAGAACATTACACACATACTTTAGAACGTTGAAAAGAGATGAGCCAACACCATACATATAGCACTAGAACTGCATTGCTTTGACAGGCCAAAGCTATGATGCAGCTTCCCGTTACATGGAACTGTGGAAGTCACATTCTTTTCAAGTGTATAAACAGATAGGTATTCGAAGAAGCATTGAGAGTTACAGGTAACATACATTGAAACTTTGAAATGCGACGAACGATCGTGATGCATATAAGATTTTGAACTCCATTGGTTTTACAGGTAGACTTACCAGGCAGACTAACCAGGTAGGTTATTTTGAAGTGTAAAAGCTGATAAGTATAATGCGATGTATAGATCCTTAAAACTTACTTAGTTTGAATCGTTGAAATGAGTCGCGCCATCGAGACACATGGAGCATTTAGATCTCAATAGCTTTGACATGAAGACACAATATAGCGAGATCCCATAGCAAGGAACTGTAGAGTTTACATTCCTTTCAAGTGTACAAACAGACAAGAATAATGCTACGCACAAAAGATTACAGTCTCGTTGGATTGAACCATTGAAATGAAATGCGCCATCAGATTGCATGGATCATTAGGCATCAATTACTTTGACACGCAGGCAATACGAACCGCCATCCCGTTGCTTGGAACTGAAGAATTCACATTCTTATGATGCGCTGAAGCAGATAAACATAATGCTAATCATATAAATTAATAGCTTACTAACTTTGAAACGTTGAATTAAAATGCGCCATTGCATTACTTGGAGCAGTAGATCTCTATTGCAATGAGACACAGATATTATGAAGCGCCATCTGGTTGCAGCGAACTGCAAATTCATATTCTTCTAAATCGTATAAGTTTCAGAGTATGAAAGCTGCACCGTTCTGTGCATCGCATTATACTTATCTACTTCAAAAGAATGTGAATTTTACAATTCCTTGAAACGAAATGGCGCTTTATAGTGTTTACGTGTCAGAGCAAGAGAGTTCCGATGCTCCATGCAATGCGTTGGCGCAACGCATTTCAACGTTTCAATGTAAGCAAGCTGTAATCCCCTATGCATAGCATTATGCTTAACTGCTTCTAGTCATCAAATGAATGTGAATTATACAGCTTCATGCAACGGGATGGCGCTTCGTAAAATTACAGTTACAGTGCTAAGAGAGATATTAATAGAGCATAAACTACTTACTGCTGGTTCGAAAGCTGAATTAATTTCCCGTTTGATGGAAGTTGATCCAGATGGAACGTGAAGTTCATGAAGATAATGAAGAGTCGTGTGCTGGTGTATCACCAAACGTGCAGTCATCAATGAATCTACAGCAATCTGAAATTGATCTTTTCTTAAAAGAAAAAGTATTAGCAGAACGTGAGTTAGCCGTGTTGCGCCTTGAGTTAGATCAGGTGCGACAGAAATTACAGGTTGAGTAAAATTCGGAAAATGAGCAACGAATATCGACGCGTAATTTTGAAGGCGAACTATTTGATGTTGTTAGTAGCGGTGACAATTTCTTAATAGTCTAAAGTAAATCTGGTGATTATAAAATTTGGGAGAAGCAGATCAAATTATTCAAGACGACATATAAATTGGAAGATGACGTTGCACGAATACTTATCGGTATGCTACTGAAGGGAAAAGCACTTGAATGATTTCTTTCTAAATCAGAATATATAACTATGGTATTCAACCGACTGCTGGAAGAATTATGAGTTGTGTTTTATCATCCACAAAGCGAAATTGAAATGAAGAAGAAATTTGAAGAGCGGTTATAGAACAGGAACGAGACATTTCATGAATATTTGCACGAGAAGAACATTTTTGGAAATCGAGTACCAATCAACGACGATGAAATACTTGAATATCTGATTGACGGCATTCCCGATGAAATGCTCCGGAACCACGCGCGTATTCTACAGTTTACAACAACCAATCAACTTTCGAAAGCGTTTGAAAAGGTAATTCTTCGAGATCGAGGTATGTCGAATGTTCAGACGTCAACAAAGTTTGAGATGTGTAAAGACAGTTTCGTTAGAAGTGAACGAAAAGAGATGGTCAATGTGGGTGAGATAAAAGAATTTATCGGTAATATTGTACGATGTTATAATTGTGGTGAGCACGATCATATTAGCGTGAATTGTCCAACGAAAGATCGCGGTGTAAAATGTTTCATATGTCAAGAACGTGGACATATTGCGTCGAAACGTTCCAAGAAATTTAAAGCCAGTGAAGAGAGCTGCGCATCATTAGGAGTATCGTACCGAAAGTATCTCAAAAATGTTTTACTTTACGGATGCGAGATCAAAGCATTAATGGATTCAGGAAGTGATTTTAGTTTAATTCGCACAGACGAGTACATTAAGCTTGCTTCTCCGCAATTACGACGCAATGAATTACATTTCGAAGGTTCAAGGAATAATACAACATTAGGTGATTTTCAAGCAGAAGTTACCGTAGATGGGCACTCATGTCTGATTTGTATACAAGTAATCTCTGATACCATTGTTCGACACAAGCTGTTAATAGGAACGAATTTCTTAAATATAACCGATGTCAGCATTAAAGATGGTAAAGTAATCATTCGTCCATTATCGAAAGTAACGCGCGAAATTGTTGAAAGACAAAATATGGTACCGGAAATATTTTAAATAAATGTAACGAGTGACGTGTTAGAAGTAAATCAAGTTGATGTGTCTCGTGTATTAGATCTTAATTAGCGCGTGACGATAGAAAATCTTGTTAGCAATTACAAGCCAAGTAAAACCTTTGAACGTAAAATTGCAATGAAATTAATATTGAAAGGCGAAGAGTCTGTATATCAATCGGCGAGACAATTGTCAGCGTTGCAAAAAGAGATCGTTAATGCGCAGATAGAACAGTGGATTGTGGCTGGAGTCGCCCAGTTGTCTACTTCTGATTATGCGAGTTCGGTTTTTCTCGTTCGGAAGAAAAATGATTTGTTTGGATTATGTGTGGATTATTGACAAATTAATAAGAAAATTATTAAAGATAGATATCCGTTACAATTGATCGAAGATCAATTAGATTTGTTACAAGGCGCGCGCATTTTTATTACTCTTGACTTGAGAAACGGTTTCTTTCACGTATGACAGGATATGTCAGGTCGAAAGTATACAGCATTTATTGTATCAGATGGTCATTATGAATTCTTACGAGTCCCATTTGGTCTATGTAATTCACCAGCAGTTTTTCAAAGTTTTATAAATACCATATTTAGAGATCTTATTCGAGAGAGAATAGTTTTAGCATACATAGATGATTCGATTATTTCATCAAACGATATTAAAAGTAGGATCAAAAATTTTGAAAGAGTTTGAATTATAGCGAGCGGAGCCGGTTTAATATTCAGTTGAGAAAAGTGTTGTTTTGTGCAAACTTCTGTCAAATTTTTCGGGCATATGTTATATATATATTATTTTTTAGTGGTAAGACTTTTGAATCTAAATGCAGTAGCTATGAGTTTGAGGTTTTAGCAATAGTAAAAGCTTTGAAGAAATTAGGAGTTTATTTATTAGGAATTTCGTTTGTTATTGTTACTTATTACCGAGATTGTACTCTTACAATGAATAAGAAAGATCTTTGTTTGTGAGTTGCGTGATGGACATTATCGTTAGAAGAATTTGATTACCGGATATAGCATAGTCCAGAGAGGGACATGATACATGCTGCTGCGCTAAGTAGAAATGCACCTCCTGCGATTTTCTTAATCGATGAATCTGATGCAAGCCTTACAGCACGTTTGCGGAAAGCACAGGAAGATGATGAGACTGTTATGAAACTTCGAGATTTGGTACTTCAAAACAAGACGAATGATTATGTTCTACGGGGAAATTTTCTGTACAGAGCAAGAAATAAGGCCAGCTTATGAGTGTGGACATTTTTCTGTGGTCAAGACTGAGGCTATCGTACGTAGAGATTACTGGATTCCAAATCTTCGGCAGCAAGTTGAAAAGGTGGTAAGGAATTGTGTTGCATGCATCTTAGCCGAAAAGATGCAGGGGAAGCATGAGTGTCATTTAAATCCGATTGAAAACGGGAGTATTCCTTTTGATACATTTCATATCGATTATCTTGGACCGCTGCCATCAACAAAGAAAACGTATCAGTACATATTTGTAGTGGTAAATGCTTTTACAAAATTTACATGGCTTTATACTACAAAACCTACTACTACAGCTTAAGTTTCGTCACGCCTGAAAAAGCTAGCGACTATTTTTTATAATCCGCGTCGAATAATTTCTGATAGGGGAACGGCTTTCACAGCAAATGGTTTCAAGCAATATTGTCAAGAAGAAGATATAAAACGTGTTTCAACTACAACAGGAATTCCTAGAGCTAGTGGTCAAGTCGAACATCTTAATAGAACATTCATACTGTTGTCAGCAAAATTAGTTGCACCTAGGCCCTGTGACTGATGTAAGTATTTAGAAGTAGATTAACAATGTTTGAAATGAACAATACATCGAAGTATTGGCACGTCACCATTTCATCTTCTCTCTGGGACACATTCACGTCTTAATGTCATCTTGACATCCGAGACATACTTGAAAAGGAATGGATCGCACGTTTTCAAAATAAACGAGATGAAGTACGACTCAAGCAAGCAAAAATATATGCAGAATTCAACGAGAGAATAGGCGAATATTTAACAAGAATAGACGAAAAGCTAGAGTTTATCGTGAAGGAGATCTAGTAGCAATTAAACATATGTAACAGAGTCCTGGTCAAAAAATAGCTCATAAATACTTCGAATCGTATGAAGTTGCACAAGTTTTACGCAATCAACGACTTGTAGTTCGAAAGGTAGGGGAAGGAAAAGGACCCCTACATACATCTACGTCAGCAGATTCTATGAAATCGTGGATCGAAGAAATCTATGACATTTATCTCAAATCAAAGACGATAGGAATGAAGACATTCTGGACGAATGTTCATACAGGATAGGCATGCCGAGTGAAGGATAACGAAATTATCTTAATTTAAAAGCTAATCAATAATTCAAGTTTTAAATGTTAAGTGCGTGGAATATTCTAGAATGCGAGCAAGAGCGAATGTGCGAAAAAAATGAGATTTCGTGTGTACGTTTCAAAACGATGAAGCAGTTGTTCATTAGCAGTCCATGGAGTAATATCTCAGTTGAAAGGAACTATTTAATGATTTACAAAACCTTGTAATTGTCTTTGATTAATGAGTTTTCTACGTTATGCACAGAAGATTGCAGCTTACTAAATTCGATACGTACAAATGAAATGCACAGTCGCATTGCATGGAGCATTAGAACTCCATTGCTTTGACAAGTAGACACTATAAAACGCCACCCTGTTGCATGGAAGTGTAGAATTCACAACCTTATGAAGTGTAGAAGCAGATGAGCATAATGCTACGCATACACGATTACACCTTACTTTAAAACGTTGACATGAGATGCGACATCGCATTGCATGGAGCACTAGGACTCTCCTCATTTGACACGTAGACATTATGAAGCTCCTTCCTGTTGCATGGAACAGAAACACTACTACTACTCGGAACACTACTCGGAAACATTGATGTGAGATTTGCCACCGCATGTCATGAAGCATTAAGACTCTGTTGTTCCAACAGGCAGACTGTATGAAGGGCCATCTTGTTGCATGAACATGTAGAATTAACATTTTTTTGAAGTGTAGTGGCAGATGAGTATAATGCTATGCATAACAGCTTACTACCGTTGGGTTATTTCACATGTCAACGGAGAAACAAAAATGAATCTTGAGTTAGGAAATAGAATCCAGTATATAAACTATGAAAGAGTTCTGTCGGTTCGAGTAGGGTTCACGACTGTTTATACCTAGTGGCCTGAAAGGAAAGCACGTGCAGAGTTTGCGTCGTCTATTTCTTTAGGGGGACACTATATTTCCTATGCGGAGTCCCCACAATTATTAGAGTTTTTAAAACGTAAAGACGTACCTTCAAACCTTAAGAATAAAGTTGCAGACTATAAAAAACTTTGGACAGCTTTTCATTTATATTTACCCATAATTCAATAGGTTATGGGCCTAGTTTACGTATTTTAATAGTAGTAACACTTTAGTAGATATTCTTTTCAATGATAACTTTTCTGTATGTGACTATGTGATTATATGTGTAATATCAGAAGTATAAATAAGTGATTAAATTGTAGAAGAAACATTGTTAGTGAATATAAACCTTTCTTTAAGAAGAAAAAGGAGAAATCTGGAAAGTGCAAAAACCAAGAGAAACATTAAACAATTTGATGGTGATTGCTACAGTATGTGGCAATTGAGAATTGGTGCACGGTTAAGCTAATTGAATAATTATTGATGAACCCCTTCCAGTAAGAATATCTGAAGATTGGAGGAAAGCAGAGAGGATTGCGAAAGGTGTCATTGCTGAATGTTTGGCAGATTCCTTTTTGAGCTTCGCAAATAATGCGAAGACTGCAGCTGAAATTTTGCAGAAATTGGATGGCATATATGAAAGGGAGAGTTTAGCCACGCAATTGGCTGTTAGAAAAAAACTATTAAGCTTAAAACTACAGGCAGAGCAGCCCTTGATCAAATGTTTTACAACACTCAACGATATAATCACGGAACTCTTAGCAGCGTGTGTAAAATTAGAAGAAACGGATAAAGCTTTCCATTTACTGCTAACCCTTCCAACGTGCTATGGCGAGTAATTACGCCGATAGAACGTTTTCCGAATACAACCTAACATCAGCGTTTATAAAAACTCGTCTAATGGTCCACGATGTAAAATTACGAACAGGCTGCTCGACAAGCGAGAATGTATTACATACTCAGAAGATACATACAGATAGAGACAATTTTAATCCAAAAGTACATAAAAGACAAACCAATAGAAACGACAAAATGGGATAATTTAAATGGCCAAAGAAACGATAAATATAAAATGCCATCATTGTGGACGAAAGGGCATAAAATAAAAGAACGTTTTTATTATTAAGAACGGTTGAGCACGCGGGAAAGAAAAAGGTAATCGCCCAGCCAGCTCAAGAAACAGAAGAATTGGATATTGAAAAGGCTGGGACATGCTCGTTTGCCTTTATGACGGGGTACAATGAAAATGGGGAAGACCATAAAAAGAAATTAAAGTTTCTGTTGGATTGCGGAGCGTCGGATCACATTATCAAACGTGACAATGTCTTTCCGACATTCGAGGAATTGAGTACACCCTTGAAGATTTTGATGGCAAAAAGGTGCTATCCGTTAGAAGGATGCAAGAAGCAGGAATGTACATCGTATTTGTGATAGATGGAAACGCTGAGGTAATGAAAACTGGTCAGAAAATAATGAAAGGTAAGGGAAAAAATAACTTATCTATTACTGATCTTCAAATGGAAAATGGTGAAACATTGATTAATCACCAGATTCATAGTGCAGTAAATAATGACTACGAACTGTGGCATCAGCGTTTGGGCCACATTGGAAGATCAAAATTCGTAGAATTGAAGAACAAAAATGTGGTCAGTGATGTAAGCCATATTGAAATGATAGTGCCGAATGATAATTTATGTGAGGCTCGCATTAAAGGTAAGCAAGCACGATTATCACTCGAAAAGGTAAAGAATATGGAGCATGTAAAGTGACCATTGCTTATTATTTATTCAGATGTATGTGGTTTTATTATTCCTTCAACTATTAACGGAAAGAATTATTTTCTCCTATTTGTGGACGAATATACACTTTACTGTGTAACATATCTGATTACATATAAATCAGAAGTATTTTCTGCATTTAAAGATTATGTAAGTAGAAGCGAGGCTCATTTTAATTTAAAAGTTGTTCACTTGTATAGCGATAATGGCAGAGAATATCTGTCAAACGAGATGAAAGATTATTGTGTAGAAAAAGGTACTAGTTACCATCTAACAGTTCGGCGAACCTCCCAATTGGTGTTTCTGAGAGAATGGTCAGAAATATAACAGAAAAGGCACGCACGATTATAAGTGGTGCCAGTTTGAATAAAGTGTTTTGAGGGGGAAGCAGCTTTAACTGCGACGTATTTAATAAACTTGAGCCCAACAAAGGCTTTAAAACAAAGTAAAACGCCATTTGAAATGTGGCTTGATAAAAAGCCAAAAGTAAAGTATTTACGAATTTTCGGTTCCACAGCTTATGTTCATGATAAAACCCGAAAAACCATGTTTGATGAAAAATCTTGGAAGGGCAACAGAAATAATGACCAAAAGATAATATTATGTCTAATGATTGTAAATTCTACTGTTCCATGCAACGGGATGACACTGCACAGAGTCTGCTTGTCAAAACCGAAGAGGTCTAATACTCTGTGCAATTCAAAGGCGCATTTCATTCCAAATTTTCAAAGTAAGTAAGCTAAAACTTCTAAGCAAAGCATTATGCTTATCTGCTTCTACATTTTCAAAGATTGTGAATTATACATTTCCATGGAAGGGAATAGTGCTTCATAGTGTCTGCGTGTCAAAGCAGAAAAGTTTACTACTCCACGCAATGCAATAGCACTTCTCATTTCAACATTTCAAAGTAAGTGAGCTATAATCTTCTGTGCATAGCATTATGCTTATCTGCATCTACACTTCAAAAGAATATGAATTCTACAGACATATGCATCGGGACGGCGTTTCATAGTGTCTACGTGTAAAAGTAATAGAGTTCTAATGCTGCATGCGGTGCAGTGGTGTATTTCATTTCAACGTTCGGAAGCAATAACGTTGTAATGTTCTATGTATCGCATTATCCTTGAATTTACGTTACCTACTTACCTTACCTACTTCTACGCTTCAAAAGATTGAGAATTCCACTGTTCCTTGCATCGTGATGGGTTTTCATATTGTCTGCTTGTCAAAGCCGTAGTGATCTCATGCTCCACGCGATGCGATGGCACATCCAATTTCTACTTTTAGCACATTGACGCCTGCGTGCATCACAGGTGTGTCACACGTGTGTGTTCCGTGGGGCGGTGTGCATCATCGGTGGGTCACTCGCGTCTGATTTTTGGGGCGGCTTGCATCACTGGTTGGTCACACACGTCTATTTTGTGACCCGGTGTGCATCACGTTGTGTCGCACTTGTATTTCAGAAAGTAGTTTCCAACATTATAAGCAGACATTCAATCTTTAAAATATAACAATTCAATATTGTAAACCTAACATAATTATTTAATTTTTTTATGTAATTTTTCAAAACATGTTGGGTGGAGTTCCGGTTGACCCTTACATTTGTTGCAATAGGTTTTTGCTTTTGTCGTCTTATTCGCGGCATACTGCCCACGATTTATTCTAGATATATGTTTAAAACATTCTTTACATCACTGTCTCGTTTTTATCGTGCGTTCTTGAAACGACAACAGAAAATGTTCAATATTTTCATACCTTTGGCAATTCATTTTCTATGTATACAATAGGAATTAACGAGAGAAGTCGCGCAAACTAATTTGATAACTATTTTTCTATACCACTTTACTGTTCTGCGTAATCAACTGTGATAAGAAGACATCTGGTCGGATGGTCAAACCCCTTCGTAGCTTTGTTATAAAGGAACACTGTGACCGGCATTAACTTATTATTATTACCCTGGACAATAACACATTTGTGGTTTTCAGAAGTGGCTAGCATGCATACCGGCCTCTTATCCGTTCATTTTAAGAATTGAAATCCGTTCCCATTTTGAAAATACACAAAGCCACCCCGTTGCTGTTTCCATTTGGCCTGCAGCGGGAGAATTTTTTTATTAATTTTTACTGTACCACAAATAAATGTTCCTTCATGCAAAAGTTCTTTGCCAATGGGACACTACTATCAAAATTATCTGCGCATAATACGCGGCGTCCAAATGATAATTCAACCTTCAAGGTCATAACTATAGCATGCACATGTGCTCTAACTATTCTGGTTGCATTTTTTCCGGCGTAAATAAGAATGTTGTTGATGTATCCATCCGGAAGGTACAGTTTACAATGTCTTATACCATATTTATGCCCTTTCCTGGGATATATTGGCAAAAACTAAGGCGTCCTCGCCACGAAACCATGGTTTCGTCGATTGCAATATTTTTGCAGAGGTTAACAGTAATTTTGAAAGTGTGGAAAATTTCGTTAACAATAATTCTAAGTTTATACAAACGGTCTAGTCATTGCCGTGAAAATGTTGGTGAAATGAAAATATCTAAGTATCAATATAAAGTTTATATATATATCCTTTTGCGACCAATATAATTCTTTTTTAGTTTCTCGATTTTTTTATTTTCTCCTACGATATCGCCATATTTCTTTGTACCAAGGTACAACGTCAAGGCCCTTACAGTATGGTATATAATCTGTTGTCTGAAATTTCTAGGATTTCCTCTTAATGAATGCAATGTTTCCACAAATTTTCCTTTCCCTTCTCTTTAGTTACGTTGTTGTTACTTTATGCTCTCTACCCTCCACATTTCCTCACTGCACCATCCCGAAAACGACGTTATACGATTACTTCAGGATAGCGCCCCGGTCTCGCTACCCCGAGATCGAGTGTTCTCTCTTGCATTCGTTGATTTATATATGTCATATATTGGAGAATGTTCCCTCTTATCGTTTGTATTTTTCGAATTATGTTTTAGTTAGATGTATATTAGATACGCGTAGATATATCGGATTTCCGTACGATTTTTTAGTAAAGTTTTATTCTTTTCAGTCTGTTCGTTTTCATTTCGCCAAAGGCGCTCCTGTATTCGATGCGGACCCGCTCCGATTGAACCCGCTGATAATTACATTACATTACGTGAATAAACGCAGCGTTCAATCGGAGCGGATCTCAATCACTCCGTTACTGCGGAAGGCTTACTGCATAGCCTTATCCCTGGGAAAGTTGCGGAGGTTGCTTCTGAAACGAGATGGAAGTGTGATTATGTTTGATTTAGTTCGGTTACGCTAGGTTAGGTTAGGTTGGGTTATATTTGGGAATGTTTGCATGTAGCTCAGTTATGTTGGATTAGATTTAAGAAAGCGTTGGTTTGATTGGTTTATGTTTAAAAGAGGTAAAGTTAGATTGTGCTAGGTTGGGTTAGATTTGAGTGAAGGCAGGTTAAGTCCGATTAGGTGTAACTGAGGTTAGCTTGGTTCAAATTAAGTTTAGATGATGTTAGATTAAGTTATGCCAAGTAAAAGAGGGATTATCGATAATTGGCAATGTCATCCGTCGATAGTTCTTGAATTACCGACTATTGGTAATACCGGCCGTTATAATATCATGAGTTATCGACCTCATGCATCACCTACTGTCCATATGTCGTGAGTTTTCGACCGCAGGAAACTCTAGTCGTTGATAAGTCTTGAGTTACCTACTATTGGTTACACCACTCGTGTGTGATATCATACGTTATCGGTTGTTGGTAACTCCAGTCGTCGATTATTCATGGATTATTAACAACAAGTAACACCAGCCAGAATCACAAAATTATAGTAGGAAGCTGGAAATAATGGGTGATGCAATGTACACTTTTATTTTGCAAACACAGTAAATTTGTTACTAATAAGTCTTTATTCTATGAGGCAATATTGAAAAACTGAAGGTATGTCTGATTTTACCCATTATGCGTGTAATCCAGGTATGAATAATTAACTAAAGGTTTACAATTAATACATGAATGTATAATTTATATTTTAGTAAACAAATCAATTTATTTTACAGAATATAAATATCATTGATAAGTTAACTTGTTGCCTGATTCCTTCCTAGAACATATAGATTTTAATAATTATATATGACAATTGAAAAGAACGAACAAATTATACAGATAAATCAGAGGAAAAGATCATGCAAATATTAATTGTCATCCAAACTAATTTGAACAGCGAGTTTGTTAATAAGACTGTAAGCACAAATACTATATTGTTCATTATGTTAAAAGAAAATTTATTAGTCCTCGTACATTACAGCTTCTCATAGATCAGTCTGATTAATCGCCCAAGCAACCATAATTCAAGAGTTAATTAACATCACTTTTGCAAAATTCGCAATATGTAAATTTCGTAAATTTTGAAGGTGACAAAGTTGGTACACGGTTTTTGGATCTTAAAAATAGTAAAGGGTGTGGCAGCGAGGGGAGAACCTAGTCAACCACTAGGTACAACATTAGCAATGGATTCCCAAAATTTTCTCGCAATGCTTTCTTATAAAAAAAAATATATTTTTTACGTTTAAATTAATTAGAAATGCAAAATAATTTTACTAATAACATAATATTATATATCTTTCGGAGAATTAAACCTTGCATGGACAAAGCTGTAATGGAAAAGTTGAAAATTAGCGGTGATCTACGAAAAGCATTGAAATTAGAGAAATTAATGGTCAATTTAAAGTCGAAACTTTCTTTGAAAAATTAAATACCGTCTTCTTAAAAAGAACCGACATATTAACTAATTAAGGAAAAATTATTCCTACTTTTAAAAATTTTGTTACTTTTTGTAAAATTTGATATGATAATATAAAATATTATAATACATTTTGTAACGCTAAATGATAAAAATTAAATAAATACGTTTGAAAACGTTTATTTATGTAGATTGAACTTTACTCATACATTTATAATAAAATGAACATAGTTATTCATATCTAATATTTTCTTTGGAAACAATGAGAAAAGATATAAAGTACATTGTTATTATAGTTCTAGCTGCTTCATAAGTTCCGAAAATTATAAAATGGACCAACGCTAGTAAAAAGTCTAATGTTCCATAATTATTTTATAGTTGAAAGATTATTAAGCTTTATGCCTGGATGGATCCTCATATATAAGTATAACTGCCAAAATGAAATGAGATCGCAAAGTGATATTTACACATCTGCGCGCTGCAATTTTGACGTATTTAAATTTCTGATAAAAGCATACAAATGTTTATAATCTAATTATCAATTACAAATGGAATTCTACAATTTATCCATGCAATAGCCAATAGATATACAGTATCTTTAATCTTGATGGATTTCGTATGTACGTGCGCGTGTGTGTGTATGCGCGCGTGCGTGTGTGTATGGTAGCAGTTGCAGAAAAACTACATAATAGATTTCATAGTTTCGATTCTAGTAAATCGAGGAAAATGACATAAAGTTTTCTGTAGAATATCAAGGGGATGTTAAGTTGCTATTGCACTGCATACAGCATTTTTCACTGGAAGAAATTTTTTTCCAATGTGTCGACTCCAAATTTATTTGAATTGTTCTCGTTCAGAAAATTAAAACTGAATGACATATCCCTTAACATAGCACGCCAGTAACCACGATACCTAACAGATCCAAGGTTCCTTTATCCTTTAAGGCCTGCTTTCTCTGTTTCCAATCTTCTTTACGTTGCGTTACATTCTTAAGACTCTTTGTAAGTTACAAAGAACAGAAACGGTACATGGATTATAAAAGTGTAATAGTTTCATTTATATAATCTTGAACATCTTAAACCGTTTACGTTATTTTGCTTGTTGTATATGTTTATCGCCTGGCGCTGAACCAACTACTACTGCCATCATCCCATTCTAAAATTTGGAAAATTCGCCAGATCTAGTGAAACCTTGCTTAAATTGCAAATGTGTTTTTACTGTATCCAGCAGAAATGAAATTACATTGACAGAAGTACCAGCTAGTTCTCCACGCCTATTTGAATCAACATTAAATCACCTTGTTAAACAATAGTATATTAAATGCGACTTGGACTTTTAAATTTGAATTTATAAACATCTAACAAATAATTATGTTTTTCTTATTATTCACTTACTATTCTGCCACGTAATTCTTTCTATCCGTTGTCATTGGCGTGCCAACCGCTGGCTGTTTGAGATATTGTAGTGCACGTGGCAGACTTGTTTCTTATCATCGTCAAGGAGATGGATTTTCACCCCTCCCCCCTTTTTGAATTTTGTTACCGTATTGTGGATTCAACATATGTACGATCTTTTTGGTCTTCATCTTTTTTTACATGTAACATTATATATGTAATGCACGTTTGTTATGTAATGCTCAGATTTATAATCCTCAGATTCTCTTATTCTTTGGTAAAGCAACTTATTCGATTAATATAAATAATATATATAAATAATAGGAAAATGTTATTAAAACGGTATTAAATATGTTGTAATTATATATTTAAGGTCTGAAGGTAGTAGATGCAATTAGTGTTCGATGTTTTACATGATCCAATTGACGTATCGAACGAGGCTAAGAAATATGAGAATATTTTACTATACCTCGACCCCTTCCCATGTTAAATGAATGATTAGTTCTGTACGATAAGAAGCCTGAATTAGTGAGATCTCTGCAAACATAAGTAATTTGTAAGTAATACATTTTTTCTCTTTGAATACATAAATCCCTGTTTTATATCCATTTCGGTCCAATTCTGTTATAGTTTTTGAGCAGAAGTAATATTGATTATACCTGGTATTTGCAATAGGTCTTTATTTAGCAGATTTTATGGACGTAGAAGCATCATTTGTGAGATATATCGATCTACTTTGCAGTTCTATCAGTTTCTTTTTCTGCTCACTACTTTCTATTCTCAGGTCCATATACTTATCGTTTATCACCATCATATATGTTACATAAGATTATAATAACTTTTTTGTCCTTAAATTTTGCGGATACTTCAATTAAATTTCCTTTGATTAAAAAAACGAAAATTAAAGAAGAGTGACACGTGCCATTTCTTCGAAACGTTGTATCGTAATTTGCATCTGACTGTTTTGAAAGGCACGCACTTTAGTTAACGTTTCCAGTGATTCGGTCAGCGGAGTAAAGAAATATTCTACTTTCGATATTGTCGGCTCTTGTAATTCTAAAGCAAATATATTTATCTGCTGACAACGGGAACACTGTTTATAGCTAAATTAAAGAAAAACAAATACATTATAAGGAATATATTAAACATCGTAATATTAAATCTAACTTTGTTCATCGTTGCCTTGTTGGACACATCCATAACAATATGCAGCGTGAGATAATAATAATTAGCACCTCAGATATCCTTGAAGCTATAAGTTTCATAGAAATTTTTGTTGATATAAAATTGCACAGAACAAAGCGCCCATCCGTTGATGAAAATAGTTTTTCTGTAAGTGGAGGTATGTTGGACATTTGATGGTTACCTTCATTTTTTAAAATGAATTGGTATGTTCATTCTTTCGTAATACGATAGAGCATTTTAAAATGAGTTCAACGACCTGTAACATGAAGCCATTGAAGGTTACAAAAAATAAAGAAGACGATAATACTTACAGTTTTTAAATTAAACATACGTATTGTAAACAGTGGTGGAAGCAAGTGAATAAACACTGTTCGAAGGGCATCTTAGTAGTTTGCAGGATAAGTTAAATATGATAATATTGGTATTGAAAAATCGGTTTGATTACAATTGGTTAGGCTGTTCGTTTGTCGTCCATTTTATAAGTACTGTGCTGCGATTCCTGAGGACAGCTCACAATTGTTGAACTACGGAAGATTAACATTGTGAATTTGAATCAAAAGGTAATTAAATTCCATTAGGTTGTAAACAAATGTTAATGTTTCATTTTAAATAGTGAGATTAAATACTCTTTACAAAACTACAAGAATGGATACATACCTCCCTGTTATTATTATTTCATAAAGAATTCTAATTGCAATTATATAGTTCACTACGATAAAGAATATTTCTGAGGAAATTCTAAATATTAAATTAGAGAACGAAGCAAAACATTTTCAATAATTACGAATATGAAAAATACTTGAACATTCCGAAAGAAAGATGTTCTAAACAGGAGTTAGATAAATCAAACATTCAATTTCAATTCCAGAATTCATCTATAAGGGTTAAAATATTCTGAAAACATTAATTACAGTCTTTAAAGCAAGCAGTTGGACACTGTTTCAATTTTTAAGAAAATTGATGAAAGTCAACCATTTTGAAGTGGTCTGAATCTTTGCCGTTTGAGCAATAAGTTACTAACAAAAAACTGCATAAATTTCAGGCTTATAAACATATAGATTAAATCTTATGCAGACACGTTTATATCCGAGTTACTAAATAATAATCAACACTAAGTAATCATTTTAAAACTTAAACGATTACACCTCGCGTACTTTTAAAAATATTGCGAACGTGAAAAGTAAGTGGTTTATCAAAAACTCTTCTAAAAGAACGGACGAAGCCAATAGAAATCTTTGTTGAAGTAAGCAAGTTCTAAAGTTCTAAGTAACGCGATGGCCCTTATCTGCCTACATTTCATAGCAAGTAAGTTCTGAAGTTCTATAAAATCCGATGGATCTCCTCACTATCAACGTTTCAAAGGAAGTTCTCAAACTCTCAGTTCTACGTTTAGAGCTATGTGTGTTCTATATATCTATGTAAAGTGATGGTCCCTATCAGTTGTGACGGAAACCTATCTACAGTAAGTCAGGGAAGCTCGTAGGGGTTAATTATTCAAATGCATTAAGGTGTAAAACGTACCTCAATCTAAAGCGATCTATCGTTACAATGTATCCACTCACGTACAACATTTCGCGGGCTCGCGAACGCAAAAATAATCACCGAAACGGGGAGGTATTTCGAAACTGCGAAACTATATTTTCTTGGGCGCCAGCTGCTCAGAAAGCACCAAAGAAATAGACTACACGACCCCGGGAAACTTGGGGCGAAACAATGCTCGAAACTTCGAAATTCTACTCCTCTCGACTACGCCTAGCCGTGTACACACACTCGGGTCGCGGGATACTTAATGGGCTCTCACGTTTTCTTCTTTAGTTTCCTTGAATTCGCTGGTGGTCCTCAGGTCTCCTGAATCCTCCTCTGGGCTCCTTGGTGGGACGGGCTGTACGCTTCGGTATTGTTCGGGGCCATCGATCAGTGGATTTCGGTGATCACCTCTTCTCGTCCACTCGGGTGTCTCACCTGCAGGGCCGCTGGATTTTTGACTTCTCTTTAGGTAATTAAGGGGGGGTTGAGGTTCTCCTCGCATTCCGAAGCATTATAAAGCATAGAAGCTGATAAGTATAATGCCCTGCATAATTGCTTACAGCTTATTATTTAATTTGAATCGTTGAAATGAGATGTGCAATCGCATGGTGTAATGCTTTAGGTATCTTTAGGTTGCTTTGAGGAGCAGACAATATGAAACCCCATTCCGCTGGAAGAAACAGCAGAATTCACAATCGGTTGCTGTGTAGGAGCACACGAGTATAATAACATGAATAGAAGATAACATGTTACATACTTTACCACCTTCGGAATACGGAATACCACCAAGGAAATACGTTTATTTGACACGTAGAGACTATGAAGCGCGATCCCGCTTTATGGATCCCTTCTATTGACATTCATTAAAAGTGTAGAAGCATATAAGCATATTGCTATGCATATAAGGTTACAGGTTGCTTACCTTGAAACGTTAAAAAGAGATGCGCTATCGCATTGCATGCAGGTTACGAACTCTATTGCATTGACAAGTAGACCCATTAAAGCGCAATTATGTTGCATGGACGGCGGACTTCACATTCTAATGAAGTATAATATCAGATAAGCATAGTGCTATGCATATAGGATTCCATCTTACTTACATTGAAACGCTGAAAGGAGATGTGCTATTGCATTGCATGGAGCATTAGAAATATACTGCTTTGACATGCAGACACTATAAAACGCCATCTAGTTGCATAGAACTGTAGAATTCACATTCTTTCAAATCGTAGAAGCAGACAGGCATAACTCTATGCATAGAAGAATACAACTTTCTTACTTTGAAACGTTGGAGTTATGAAGCATTAGAACTCTATTACTTCGATACGTAGACATTCAGAAACGCTATCTCGTATCAAGGAAGTGTGGGATCTACATTATTTTGAAGTGTAGGTGGAGATAAACATAACGCGTTGCATTGAATATTACAACCTATCATGAAACATTGAAATGAGATGCGACATCGCGTTGAATGAAGCAATAGAACTCTATTGCTTAGGCAAGTAGACATCTAAAAGCGCTATCCCTCTGCAAGGGAGTGTAGTGTTCACATTCTTTTTAAGGGTAGAAGCAGATAAGCATAACGCGATGCATAGAGCTTTACAACCTACGTACTTACTTTGAACTGTTGATATGAAATGGGATATCACGTTTTATGAAGCATTAGTACTGTATCGCATAGATTTGTAAACATCTAGATACGATATTCCGTATTCTACGATATTCCGTAGAAAGGAACTGTAGGATTTACATTCTTTTAGAGTGTAAGGTGACGTCAGGCGTAGCGCCTGCCACCCATCAGCCTCTTTGCCGCCTCCAGCATCAATTCGCGCACGCAGGCAACCTGCCGTACACGCCTGCAAATCCAGCAACCAGCAGCGTTCGCGTGCGTGCTAGTGCACGCGCTCACTCGAACCTACGAGCACCTCTGTCTCACTCACGCCAATACGCATCGCTGTCTCGCTTATACCAACGAGCAACTCTGTCTCACTCGCACTTTTAGGCATCGCCTTCTCGTTTCCATCTACGAGTTCCCATCCCCGCCTCCCTCGCACCGATGACTCCGTCTAGAAGGAAGAAGCCGTAGCCCGTCACCAGAATGGGGACTGTTCCCCATTTCAAGGAACCTCGAGACCAAGGCAGTCGAGGCACCGCCTGCTAACAGCTGGCCAAGCCCGGCGCCGGCGCAAAATCTGTTCCACCGGGTAGTCTGACCGAGCTTGCGGCGGGCTAGGCGCACATACAGTCGAGAATGGATTGGTTGCGGCCCGATACCGTACGAGTACCGTCCGCAGCCGAGCAGGCGACCGAGGGTCTGCCGCGTGTGCAAGATTGCGAAGCTATAGGCGCTCACTCGGGCCGTAGACCGACGCGCAACGGGTCGCGTCGTTCTACTAGGGGAGAAGTACACGACTATATCATCGGAACGTTCGCCGACGACGGCGTGCCGTTCACTGTGGAACCGCGAGGGTACCACCGGGGCATCGCGCGCCATCGAGAGCCCGTATCGTCGTCGATGTGTCTCTTCATTTGATCATTTGGGTTTCTCAAGTTTACACCTGAACGGTTTCACGTATTCTTGAACTCTCTCTTCAAAGTTCTTTTCAACTTTCCCTCACGGTACTTGTTCGCTATCGGTCTCGTGGTCGTATTTAGTCTTAGATGGAGTTTACCACCCACTTAGGGCTGCACTCTCAAGCAACCCGACTCTAAGGAGAGATCGTCCCGAAACGCGTACCGGTCGTTACGGGCCTGGCACACTCTGTGGATAAATGGCCCCATCCGAGATGGACTTGGACGCGGTTCGTTGTCTCGGGATAAACGGATCCTCCCGAACACTACATTTCCCAGTGGCGGAACCGCGGGATTCAGTGCTGGGCTCATTCCTGTTCGCTCGCAGCTACTAAGGAATTCCTGGTTAGTTTCTTTTCCACCGCTTAGTAATATGCTTAAATTCAGCGGGTAATCTCACCTAATCTGAGGTCGTCTCTACGTGACGCACGAAATTCATTCGTGCCATCGAACTCGCTTGCGGAGAGAAGGTAAGGAGATTCGTATGTATAATATATACAAGATGAGGAGAGAGCATCGGCGAACGGGGACGGCAGACGACGAAAAGAACTTTCGTCCATCTCCGACACAGCGATCCTTTGATTTACCGCTCGAGAAAACGGCAAGAAGAACTACACGCACCTCTTCGTTGTTGTTCTCGTCGAAGCGTTTTATACACCTCGCCAATGTCTTTCGTGTGTCGGTATTTCTTTTATATAAGATTCGTCAAAAATATAAAAAAAATACGAGACTCTCGCTAGACGACCAAGTTACCGGCGTTTCTTTAACATCCGTCCTCTTTATCGTCGTAGCTGCGAACGATCAACACCGTTTATACTCTCCAACGGTTCCACCTTCCGCGCGTTACACGCAGAGATCGAAACGGAGCGGCTCCTTTTCCCCCGATTTTATTACCCTGATCCTTCAGAACGAAGGACAGGCCGAGTTGGAGCGCCCTCACGAATAACGTTACGACATTACAACGCATTGACGGCCTATGTCCGAGTGACGTTCCGCGTGAGAGATCTTTTTTTTCCCTCGCGGAACATGTTATACACACGCGGAGAGAACAGAGATAACGGGTTATTCTGATCGAACACCCTGGGGCTGTACGAGGAGAACTTCGAACGATCGGATGCGCATCATCATCTCTCGCGTTACGACGATGTCGCTCTCTTTCTTATATATCTCTTCTCTCTCGACCGAGAATTCATCCGCGCTCTTGCGGCATGAAAAAAAATTCATTTTAAACGACGTCGAGCGCGCGGCATGTTCGTATCGTGCGCTAATGGCAGGTGAAGGCGATGCGTGTGGCGGGTGTGCGAATTCGGAACACGGAACAAAATCGGCAATCGAAACACGATCAAAGCGGTTCCCCGTGGGCGGTCGCCTGTTTAACGGACGACTCACGACGCCACGAAGAACTCACGCGTGTTCCTAATTGACACACCGTCCAGTTCCATGAACACGTTTACGCACCCTGCACGCGCACACACGTTGCCAATCGCAGATTGCCTCGGCACGGTCACGGACGACTCAGACGAGCGTCCAACGATCGCTCGTACGTCGTGTGTCGCTTCTCTTCCTCCTTTTCTCGGTGCCGCCCGAACTAAGAAACGTTCGTAATTTAAATCGAGAATGAACGACGGCGAGCAGATTCCAGCACCGTAGGGAAAACAGATTCGACGAAGCGCAACGCAAGCAGTATTTTGGTTACGGGAACGACCCTCAGCTAGGCGTGGTCCAGGATTTGTATCCGTGGACCGCAATGTGCATTCGAAATGTCGATGTTCATGTGTCCTGCAGTTCACACGTTGACGCGCAATTAGCTGCGTTCTTCATCGACCCACGGGCCAAGTGATCCACCGTTCAGGGTAATCGTATATGTATATTTTATTGATCTTTAAGTCTCTTGGTACTAAAGTTCGAACAAGTCGATACCCAATCGTCTCCGGTGAACGAGACGCGGGCGTCGCCGAACCGTGGCGGTTTTCACCTCTCGACGGAGTTCGAGGCGACACGATATATCGGTCCTACGGATGAAACGCATACGCCAGTGGTTGGCGCGCAAGGTCTCCCTCAAAGTTACGAAAAATGCACACGCGCGTCCAGGTATGAAGAAAAAAAATCTTTCAAAAATTCGTTAGGACTCCTCCGAATTTGTACCAGCAGTCTCGAGGCGGTCTTTTTCCTCCCGACAACGCGAAGCGAGCATAAACTGTTCGAGTTCGCAACGGCGGGATTGCAGACTCTCGACAACGAGGACAACGGGCAACGCGGAATCGTCCCCTCTGGAACGAACGCGCGCGTCGAACTAAGAAGAAAAAAAACTAAACACACAGCGGCGTATTGCTTTCAAGATCGGCAGGACGCTCTCATTCGAGTGAACATAATAATGTTATCATCGATGGGACATTCGTCGCCTTCATGCACAGTCTCGAGGCGGTCTATAAAAGCTTTCTCCGGCAACACGAAGCGAGTATAAAATTATTCAATCTCGCAACGGCAGGTTTTGCTCAGACTCTCGACAACGAGGCTTGGTGCGAGCAACGAATCGTCCCCTCCGAACGAACAACGACGACAACGGTCTCTTCAAAATTCCAATACCATCCAGTCGTTTCGATTCCAACAAGGCTCAGGTAAACGAAAAAAAATTCGTACATTCGTTAGGACACTCTACCGTTCGCCCAACACAGCCTCGAGCGGTCTATATATTCACCCGACGACACGAAGCGAGCATAAATGATTCGAAAGCTCGCAACTTCGAAAGGTCGCTGGGTATCTTAGACTCTTGACAACCGGGGCTATTCCCGACGAATCGTCCCCTCCGAAAGGAACGGTACTATCGACCATCTTTAACAGGTTACGCGCGACGACACCACGCACGCTCCTAGCACGAATTCAAACCCCGTACAACATGAACCTTAAACTCAAACCCAGTATAACTTCAATCTTAAAATCAAACCCCGTATAACTTGAACCTTAAAATCAAACGCCGTATAACATAAACTTTAAACTCGATACCCGTATAACTTGAACCCAGAATAACTTGAACCTAATATAACTTGAACCCCATCTAATAAAACCAAACCTAAAACTAGCCTTTTTTTTTAACGTGGGGAAATCCTCATGGATCTCCCGGAGCTGGGGAACTCCGGGGGTATGCCGGACACTTACCGGCTAAAATCCCACGGTGATCGATCTCGGCGCTGCTGGGAGGGGACCGGGAACTCTGGACGAACAAGTCCGGTCCCCTGCCGCGCCGGGGTCCTCCATGGTGACTGGGAGGATCCCATTCCCCGAGAGGAGTGTGGTCGACAAGACACACTACCCCGTCTGAGGAATGAGCAATGGCTGGGCCACGCGGCCACCACTCCCGTCCCGGAGGACGCGTGCAATGTTCGGAAAAATCCCCCAATCGGACCGAACGCGCCCCCCGGACGACACCCGTGCAAAGACGTGGGGCACGACCTAAGTGGTCCACACCGCACGGGCGTCGTCGATGCCTCGGGCCAGGCGTGGGCCGGACGCACTGGGTGCCCCGGGTGCGTCAGACTCGATACCACGGCCCGACAAATGCCGAATCGTGGCCCCTGAGGCGTAATGGCCACCATCATGACACGCAGGCGCGGGGAAGGTGGCGAAGTTCCGCCCCGCGAAGGTTTCTTAGGAGCGACATCCACCCTAAAGTAGAAGCCCCCCATACCGTGAGGCGAAACGGGGCAAAAGTCTACGACGTCGACTCCTTGAGCAGCGTCGGGCAGGGATTGCTCCCTGACACGCTTGGCGGCCTCCTTCGCGACCATGGCCTCCTCGCAAAAGGAGATCATGGCCCGCACGACGCTTCCACGACCATGCATCACAGACAGGATGCTCAGCAACGAGAGGTCTGTACCCATCTCCGCCGCTAATGCCCGACGCGGCACCTCCCAGGCAGGACACTCCTGAAGAGTGTGCCGCGCCGAGTCCTCCGCAGCGCCACAATGGTGGCAATATTATAACACTATTGCTTCGAAACGTAGACATCTAGAAACGCTATCCCGCAGCAAGGTACAGTGGGGTTTACATGCTTTTGAAGTGTAGACGTGATATACATAACGCGTTGCTTTAAATTACATCTTACCATGAAACATAGATATGAGATAGGATTTCGTGTCTAATGAAGAATTGGAACTATATTGCTTTGATACGTAGACATCTGGAAACGCTATTTCGTCCCAAGGAAGTGTGGGCTTTACATTCTCATGAAATAGTGACGAGGTATACATAACGCATTGCATTAAATTATATCTTACCATGAAACATAGATATGATATACGATATCGCGTTTTATCAAGAATTAGAACTGTAATGCTTCGATAAGTAGACATCTAAATACGCTATTCCGTAGCAACGAAGTGTGGCATTTACATTCTTTCGAAGTGTAGACAAGATACACATAAGGATCTACATTGAATATTGCATGTTATCGTGAGACATAGAAATGAGATGCGATATCACGTTCTATGAAGCACTAGAACTCTATTGCATCGATACGTCGACATCTATAAACGCAATTCCGTAGCAAGGAAGTGTGGGATTTACATTCCTTTGAAGTATTATCCAGATATACATAACGCTTTGCACTGAATATTACAACTTATCATGAAACATCTAGAAACATCTAGACATCTAGAAACGCTATTCCGTTGCAAGGAATTGTGGAATTTTCAATCTTTTGAAGTGCTGCCGAGATATAATTAACGCGTTGCAAAGAATTGCATCTTATCATGAAACATAAAAATGAGGTGCGATGTCGCGTTTTATGATGCATCAGAACTCTATTTCTTCGATACGTAGACAGGTGCAAACTCTATTTCCTGACAAGGTAGTGTCGCATTTACATTCTTTTGAAGTGTAGACGAGGTATACATACAACTTCGCTCTGAATATTATATCTTATCTCGAAACACAGAAGTGAGATGCGATATCGGGATTTAAGAAGCACTAGAACTCTAAAGCTACGATGCGTAGACATCTGCAAATGTTATTTCCTAGCAAGGAAGTGTGGTATTTACTTTCTTTTGAAGTGAATACGAGGTATACATAACACTCCACAATGAATATTATACTTTATCTCGAAACATAGAAGTGAGATTCGATATCGTGAATTAAGGAGCACTAGTACTCTATTGCTACGATACGTACACATCTGCAAACAATATTTCCTAGCAAGGAAGAGTTGCACTTACATCCTTTTGAAGTGAATACGAGGTATACGTAACACTCCACAAAGAATATTATATCTTATTACGAAACATAGATGTGAAATGCGACATCTCGTTTTAAGAAATATTAGAACTCTATTGCTACGATACGTTGACATCTGCAAACGCTATTTCCTAGCATGGAAGTGTCGCATTTACACTCTTTTGAAGTGAATACGTGGTATACATGACACTTCGCAATAAATATTATACCTTAGCATGAAACATAGAAGTGAGATGCGATATCGCGTTTTAAGAAGCATTAGAACTCTATTGCTACGATACGTAGATATTTGCAAACGCTATTTCCTAGCATGGAAGTGTCGCATTTACATTCTTGTGATGTGAGTACGAGGTATACATGACACTCCACAATGAATATTATATCTTATCATGAAACATAGGAATGAGGTGCTATATCGCGTTTTGAGAAGCGTTAGAACTCTATTGCTAATATACGTAGACATCTGCAAACTCTATTTCCTAGCATGGAAATGTCGCATTTACAATCCATTGAAGTGAATACGAGGTATGCATGACACTTCGCAATGGATATTATATCTTATCATGAAACATAGAAATGAGATGCGACATCTCGTATTAAGAAGTATTAGAACTCTATTCTTTCGATACGTGGTCATCTGGAAACGCTACTTCCTAGCAAGGAAGTGTCGCATTTACATTCATTTGAAGTGAATACGAGGTATACGTGACACATCGCAATGAATATTATATCTTATCATGAAACATCGAAGTGAGATGCGATATCGCGATTTAAGAAGCAGTAGAACACTATTGCTACGATGCGTAGACATCTGCAAATGTTATTTCCTAGCAAGGAAGTGTCGCATTTACATTCTTTTCAAGTGAATACGAGGTATACATAACACTACAAAATGAATATTATATCTTATCACGAAACATAGAAATGAAATGCCACATCTCGTTTTAAGAAGCATTAGAACTCTATTGCTACGATACGTAGACATCTCCAAACTCTATTTCCTAGCATGGAAGTGTCGCATTTACATTCTTTTGAAGTGAATACGAGGTATACATGACACTTCGCAATGAATATTATACCTTATCATGAAACATAGAAGTGAGATGCGACATCTCGTTTTAAGAAGCATTATAACTCTATTGCTACGATACGTAGACATCTGCAAACGCTGTTTCCTAGCATGGAAGTGTCGCATTTACATTCTTTTGAAGTGTAGACGAGGTATACATAACACTTCGCTCTGAATATTATATCTTATCTCGAAACACAGAAGTGAGATGCGATATCGGGATTTAAGAAGCATTAGAACTCTATTGCTACGATACGTAGACATCTGCAATCAATATTTCCTAGCAAGGAAGTGTCGCATTTACATTCTTTTGAAGTGAATACGAGGTATACATAACACTCCAAAATGAATATTATATCTTATCACGAAACATAGAAATTAAATGCCACATCTCGTTTTAAGAAGCATTATAACTCTATTGCTACGATACGTAGACATCTGCACACGCTGTTTCCTAGCATGGAAGTGTCGCATTTACATTCTTTTGAAGTGAATACGAGGTATACATGACACTTCGCAATGATTATTATATCTCATCATGAAACATAGGAATGAGATGCGATATCGCGTTTTAAGAAGCATTAGAACTCTATTGCTACGATACGTAGACATCTGCAAACAATATTTCCTAGCATGGAAGGGTCGCAATTACATTCTAATGAAGTGAATACGAGGTATACATAACATTCCACAATGAATATTATATCTCATTACGAAACACATAAATGAAATACAACTTCTCGTTTTAAGAAGCATTAGAACTCTATTGCTACGATACGTAGACATCTGCAAACAATATTTCCTAGCAAGGAAGTGTCGCATTTACATTCTTCTGAAGTGAATACGAGGTATACATGACACTTCGCAATGAGTATTATACCTTATCACGAAACATAGAAATGAGATTTGATATCGTGATTTAAGGAGCACTAGAACTCTATTGCTACGATAGGTACACATCTGCAAACAATATTTCCTAGCATGGAAGTGTCGCATTTACATTCTTTTGAAGTGGATACGAGGTATACATGACACTTCGCAATGAATATTATATCTTATCATGATACATAGAAGTGAGATGCGATATCGCGTTTTAAGAAGCATTAGAACTCTATTGCTACGATACGTAGATATCTGCAAACGCTATTTCCTAGCATGGAAGTGTCGCATTTACATTCTTGTGATGTGAGTACGAGGTATACATGACACTCCACAATGAATATTATATCTTATTACGAAACATAGAAATGAAATGCGACATCTCGTTTTAAGAAGCATTAGAACTCTATTGCTACGATACGTAGACATCTGCAAACAATATTTCCTAGCATGGAAGGGTCGCAATTACATTCTAATGAAGTGAATACGAGGTATACATAACATTCCACAATGAATATTATATCTCATTACGAAACACATAAATGAAATACAACTTCTCGTTTTAAGAAGCATTAGAACTCTATTGCTACGATACGTAGACATCTGCAAACAATGTTTCCTAGCAAGGAAGTGTCGCATTTACATTCTTCTGAAGTGAATACGAGGTATACATGACACTTCGCAATGAGTATTATACCTTATCACGAAACATAGAAATGAGATTTGATATCGTGATTTAAGGAGCACTAGAACTCTATTGCTACGATAGGTACACATCTGCAAACAATATTTCCTAGCATGGAAGTGTCGCATTTACATTCTTTTGAAGTGGATACGAGGTATACATGACACTTCGCAATGAATATTATATCTTATCATGATACATAGAAGTGAGATGCGATATCGCGTTTTAAGAAGCATTAGAACACTATTGCTACGATACGTAGACATCTGCAAACGCTATTTCCTAGCATGGAAGTGTCGCATTTACATTCTTGTGATGTGAGTACGAGGTATACATGACACTCCACAATGAATATTATATCTTATTACGAAACATAGAAATGAAATGCGACATCTCGTTTTAAGAAGCATTAGAACTCTATTGCTACGATACGTAGACATCTGGAAACAATATTTCCTAGCAAGGAAGTGTCGCATTTACATTCTTTTGAAGTGAATACGAGGTATACATGACACTTCGCAATGAGTATTATACCTTATCACGAAACATAGAAATGAGATTCGATATCGTGATTTAAGAAGCACTAGAAATCTATTGCTACGATACGCAGACAGTTGCAAACAATATTTCCTAGCAAGGAAGTGTCGCACTTACATCCTTTTGAAGTGAATACGAGGTATACATAACACTCCACAATGAATATTGTATCTTATCACGAAGCATAGAAATGAAATGCGACATCTCGTTTTGAGTAGCATTGAAACTCTATTGCTTCGATACGTAGATATCTGCAAGCGCTACTTCCTAGCAAGGATGTTTCGCATTTACATTCTTTTGAAGTGAATACGAGGTATACATGACACTTCGCAATGAATATTATATCTTATCATGAAACAGAAATGAGATGCGATATCGCGTTTTAAGAAGCATTAGAATTCTATTGCTTGGATACGCAGACATCTGGAATCGCATTTCCTAGCAAGGAAGTGTGGCTTTCACATTCTCTTGCAGTATAGACGAGGTATACGTAACACTTCGCAATGAATATTATATCTTATCATGTAACATAGAATTGAGATGCGATATCTCGTTTTACGAAGCATTAGAACTCTATTGCTTCGATACGTAGATATCTGGAAACGCTATATCCTAGCAAGGAAGTGGGGCATTTATATTCTATGAAGTGTAGACGAGTTATGCGTAACGTTTCCCATTGAATATTACTTCTTATCATGAAACATAGAAATGAGGTTCGATATCGCGTTTTAAGAAGCATTAGAACACCATTGCTTCGATACGTAGACATCTGGAAACACTATTTCCTAGGAAAGATGTGTGGCATTTAGATTGTTTTGAGGTGTATACGAGATATACATAACACTTCGAAATGAATATTATATCTTATCTTGAAACGTAGAAATGGGATGCGATATCCCGTTTTATGAAACATTAGGACACTATTGCTTCGTTACGTAGACGTATGGAAACGCATTTCCTGGCAAGCATGTGTGGCATTTACATACTTTTGAAGAGTAGACGAGGTATACATAACACCTCGCAATGAATATTATGTCTTATCATGAAACATATAAATGAGGTGTGATATCGCGTTTTAAGATGCATTCGAAATCTATTACATCGACACGTAGACATCTGGAGACGATATTTCCTCTCAAGGACGTGTGACATTTACATTCTTTTGAAATGTTTACGAGGTATACAGAACACTTCGAAATGAATATTATATCTTATCATGAAACATATAAATGAGATGCGGTATTGCGGCTAAAGACGCATGAGCACACAATTGCTTCGATACGTAGACATCTGGAAACGAATTCCCTAGCATGGGTGTGTGGTATTTACATTCTATTGAAGTGTAGTCGAGGTATACATAACACTTAGCAATGGATATTATATGTTATGAAGCATAGAAACGAGATGCGTTATCGCCTTTAAGGAAGCATTAGAACTCCATTGCTTCTACATGTAGACATCTGGAGACGCTATTTCCTAGCAAGGACGTGTGACATTTACATTCTGTTGAAGTGTAGACATGGTATACATAACGCTTCGCAATGAATACTGTATTTCATCACGAAGCATAGAAATGAGATGCGATATCGTGCTTTAAGGAGCATTGAAACTCTATTGCTTCGATGCGTAGACATCTGCAAACGCTATTTCCTAGAAAGGAAGTGTCGCATTTACATTCTTTTGAAGTGAATACGAGGTATACATGACACTTCGCTATGAATATTATATCTTATCATGAAACATAGAAACGAGAGGGGATATCGCGATTTAAGAAGCATTAGAACACTATTGCTACGATACGTAGATATCTGGGGACGCTATTTCCTAGCAAGGAAGTGTCGCTTTTACATTCCTTAGATGTGAATACGAGGTATACATGACACTTCGCAATGAATATTGTATCTTATCATGAAATATTGAAATGAGACGCGATATCGCGCTTTAAGAAGAATTAGTACACTAATACTTCGATACGTAGACATCTGCAAACGCTATATCCTAGCAAGGAAGTGTCGCATTTACATTCATTTGAAGTGAATACGAGGAATAAGTGACACTTCGCAATGGTTATTATATCTTATTATGAAATATAGGAATCAGATGCGATATCGCGTTGTCAGAAGCATTAGAACTCGATTGCTACGATACGTAGATATCTGGAGACGCTATTTCCTAGCAAGGAAGTGTCGCTTTTACATTGTTTAGATGTGAATACGAGGTATACATGACACTTCGCAATGAATATTATATCTTATCATGAAACATAGGAGTGAGATGCGACATCTCGTTTTAAGAAGCACTAGAAATCTATTGTTTTGATACGTAGACATCTGGATACGCTATTTCCTAGCAAGGAAGTGTCGCATTAACATTCTTTTGAAGTGAATACCAGGTATACATGACACATCGCAATGAACATTATATCTTATCATGAAACATAGAAGTGTAATGCGATATCGCGTTTTAAGAAGCATTAGAAGCCTATTGCCTCGATGCGGAGACATCTGCAAACGCTATTTCATGGAAAGGAAATGTCGCATTTACATTCATTTGAAGTGTATGCCAGGTATACATGAAACTTCGCAATGATTATTACCTCTTATCATGAATCATAGAAATGAGATGCAATATCGCGATTTAAGAAGCATTAGAACTCTATTGCTACGATACCTAGACATCTGCAAACGCTATATCCTAGCACTGAAGTGCCGCATTTACATTCTTTTGAAGTGAATGCGAGGTATACATGACACTTCGCAATGAATATTATATCTTATCACGAAACATAGAATTGAGATGCGATATCGCGTTTTAAAAAGCATTAGACCTATATTGCTACGATACGTAGACATCTGCAGACGCTATTTCCTAGCAAGGAAGTGTCGCATTTACATTCATTTGAAGTGAATGCGAGGTATAGATAACACTCAACAATGAATATTATATCTTATCACGAAACATAGAAATGAGAGGCGATATGGCATTTTAAGGGGCATTAGTACTCTATAGCTTCGATACAGAGATATCTGGGAACGTATTTTCCTAGAAAGGAACCTCCTCGCACCCCCCAGCATCAACCCCTGGACGCATGCAACCAGCCAAACTCGCCTGCAGAACCAGCAACTGGAAGTGTTCGCGCGCGCATACCTGCACGCGCTCACTCACACCGAGTTCCGCTGCCTCACTCGCACCGCTGATTATACCTGTCTCGCTCGTACCGGGCACCAGTGTATCACTCGCACCACCGAGTATACCTGTCTTGCCTGCACCAAGGACGGGCAGCCCTATCTCCGTCGCACCGAGGATTCCGTCCTGCAGGAAGACGTAGCCGCCGCCCATCACCTGAATGGGGCCTTTTCCAATTCCAGGAACAGGATCTGCTAGAACCTATATATTACTTGTAAGCTAGGACATACATACCATATCATGACGCATATATAAGAATTCCTAGATCTAAGTTACACTAAGTAAGATGCGTCCGGCCAGCGGCATACGCCGCTAGCCCCACCACGAACCGCGAGTCCCCACTCGCTGAACCGCGCGCTCTCCGCCTCGAGACGCGCGCTCTCCGCCTCATTTCTGTGTTTCGTAATAAGATATAATATTCATTGTGTAATGTTATGTATACCTCGTTTTCACTTCAAAAGGATGTAAATGCGACAATTCCATGCTAGGAAATATTGTTTGCAGATGTCTACGTACCATAGCAATAAAGTTCTAATGCTTCTGAAAACGCCATATCGCATCTCACTTCTTTGTTTCATGAAAAGGTATAATATTCATTGCGAAGTGTCATGTATATCTCGTATTCACTTCAAAAGAATGTAAATGCGAAACTTCCATGCTAGGAAATAGCGTTTGCAGATGTCTACGTATCGTAGCAATAGAGTTGTAATGCTTCTCAAAACGCGATATCGCAACTCGTTCCTATGTTTCATGATAAAATACAATATTCAATGCAAAGTATCATGTATATCTCGCATTCACTTCAAAAGAATGTAAATGCGACACTCCCTTGCTAGGAAATAGCGTTTGCAGATGTCTACGTAACGTAGCAATAGAGTTCTAATGCTTCTCAAAACGCGATATCGCAACTCATTCCTATGTTTCATGGTAAGATATAATATTCATAGCGAAGTGTCATGTACATCTCGTTTTCACTTCAAAAGAACGTAAATGCGAAACTTCCATGCTAGGAAATAGCGTTTGCAGATGCCCAGGTATCGTAGCAATTGAGTTCTAATGCTTCTTAAAACGCGATATAGCATCTCACTTCTATGTTTCATGATAAGATATAATATTCATTGCGAAGTGTCATGTATATCTCGTATTCACTTCAAAAGAATGTATATGCGACACTTCCTTGCTAGGAAATAAGGTTTGCAGATATCTACGAATTGTAGCACTAGAGTGCTAATGCTTCTTAAAACGCCATACCGCATCTCACTTCTATGTTTCATGATAAGATATAATATTCATTGCGAAGTGTCATGTATATCTCGTTTTCACTTCAAAAGAATGTAAATGCGAAACTTCCATGCTAGGAAATAGCGTTTGCAGATGTCTACGTATCGTAGCAATAAAGATCAAATGCTTCTGAAAACGCCATATCGCATCTCACTTCTATGTTTCATGATATGGTATAATATTCATTGCGAAGTGTCATGTATACCTCGATTTCACTTCGCAGGAATGTAAATGCGACACTTCCATGCTAGAAAACAGCGTTTGCAGATGTCTACGTATCGTAGCAATAAAGGTCTAATGCTTCTGAAAACGCCATATCGAATCTCACTTCTATGTTTCATGATAAGGTATAATATTCATTGCGAAGTGTCATGTATACATCGATTTCACTTCACAAGAATGTAAATGCGACACTTCCATGCTAGGAGATAGCGTTTGCAGATGCCCACGTATCGTAGCAATTGAGTTCTAATGCTTCTTAAAGCGCGATATCGCATCTCACTTCTATGTTTCATGATAAGATATAATATTCATTGCGAAGCGTCATGTATACCTCGTATTCACTTCAAACAAATGTAAATGCGACACTTCCATGCTAGGAATTTGCGTTTGCAGATGTCTACGTATCGTAGCAATAGTGTTCTAGTGCTTCTTAAAACGCGATATCGCATCTCACTTCTACGTTTCATGATAAGATATAATATTCATTGCGAAGCGTCATGTATACCTCGTTCTCACTTCAAAAGAATGTAAATGCGACACTTCCATGCTAGAAAACAGCGTTTGCAGATGTCTACGTATCGTAGCAATAAAGGTCTAATGCTTCTGAAAGCGCCATATCGAATCTCACTTCTATGTTTCATGATAAGGTATAATATTCATTGCGAAGTGTCATGTATACATCGATTTCACATCACAAGAACGTAAAAGCGGCAGTTCCTTTCCTAGGAAGTAGCGCTTGCAGTTGTCTACGTTTCGAAGCAATAGTGTTCTAATGCTTCTCAATACGCGATATCGCAACTCATTCCTATGTTTCATGTTAAGATATAATATTGATTCCGATGTTTCATGTATACCTCGTATTCACTTCAAACAAATGTAAATGCGACACTTCCATGCTAGGAAATTGCGTTTGCAGATGTCTACGTATCGTAGCAATAGTGTTCCAGTGCTTCTTAAAACGCGATATCGCATCTCACTTCTACGTTTCATGATAAGATATAATATTCATTGCGAAGCGTCATGTATACCTCGTTCTCACTTCAAAAGAATGTAAATGCGAAACTTCCATGCTAGGAAATAGCGTTTGTAGATGTCTACGTATCGTAGCGATAGAGTTCTAATGCTTCTTATAACGCGAAATCGCATCTCACTTCTATGTTTCATGATAAGATATAATATTCATTGCGAAGTGTCATGTATACCTCGTATTAACTTCAAAAGAATGTAAATGCGGCATTTCCATGCTAGGAAATAGCGTTTGCGGATGTCAACGTATCGTAGCAGTAGAGTTCTAATGCTTCTTAAAACGAGATGTCACATTTCATTTCTATGTTTCGTAATAAGATATAATATTCATTATGGAGTGTTATGTATACCTCGAATTCACTACACAGGAATGTAAATGCGACACTTCCTTGCTAGGAAATAGCGTGTCCAGATGACCACGTTTCGCAAGAATAGAGTTCTAATACTTCTTAAAACGAGATGTCGCATTCCATTTCTGTGTTTCATGATAAGATATAATATTCATTGCGAAGTGTCATGTATACCTCGTATTCGCTTCAAAAGAATGTAAATGCGACACTTCCTTGCTAGGAAATAACATTTGCAGATGTCTACGGATCGTAGTAATAGAGTTCTAATGCTTCTTAGAACGCGATATCGCGTCTCACTTCTATGTTTCATGATAAGATATAATATTCATTGCGAAGTGTCATGTATACCTCGTATTAACTTCAAAAGAATGTAAATGCGGCATTTCCATGCTAGGAAATAACGTTTGCAGATGTCTACGTATCGTAGCAATAGAGTTCTAATGCTTCCTACAACGCGATATCGCATCTCACTGCTATGTTTCATGATAAGATATAATATTCATTATGGAGTGTTATGTATACCTCGATTTCACTTCACAAGAATGTAAATGCGACACTTCCATGCTAGGAAATAGCGTTTGCAGATGTCTACGTATCGTAGCAATAAAGTTCAAATGCTTCTGAAAACGCCATATTGCATCTCACTTCTATGTTTCACGATATGGTATAATATTCATTGCGAAGTGTCATGTATACCTCGATTTCACTTCACAAGAATGTAAATGCGACACTTCCATGCTAGAAAATAGCGTTTGCAGATGTCTACGTATCGTAGCAATAAAGTTCTAATGCTTCTGAAAACGCCATATCGAATCTCACTTCTATGTTTCATGATATGGTATAATATTCATTGCGAAGTGTCATGTATACATCGATTTCACTTCACAAGAATGTAAATGCGACACTTCCATGCTAGGAAATAGCGTTTGCAGATGCTCACGTATCGTAGCAATTGAGTTCTAATGCTTCTTAAAGCGCGATATCGCATCTCACTTCTATGTTTCATGACCAGATGTAGTATTCGTTGCGAAGTGTCATGTATACCTCGCATTCACTACAAAAGGATGTAAGTGCAACACTTCCGTGCTAGGAAATAGCGTTTCCAGATGTCTACGTTTCGTAGCAATAGTGTTCCAATGCTTCCTAAAACGCGATATCGCATCTCACTTCTATGTTTCATGATAAGATATAATATTCATTGGGAAGTGTCATGTATATCTCGATTTCACTTCACAAGAATGTAAATGCGACACTTCCCTGCTAGGAAATAGCGTTTCCAGATGACAACGTAACGAAAGGATAGAGTTCTAATAATTCTTAAAACGAGATGTCGCATCTCATTTCTATGCTTCATGATAAGATATAATATCCATTGCGAAGTGTCATTCATACCTCGTATTAACTTCAAAAGAATGTAAATGCGGCATTTCCATGCTAGGAAATAGCGTTTGCAGATGTCTATGTATCGTAGCAATAGAGTTCTAATACTTCCTAAAACAAGATGACGCATCTCATTTCTATGTTTCATGATCAGATATAATATTCATTGCGAAGTGTCATGTATACCTCATATTCACTTCAAAAGGATGTAAATGCGACACTTCCTTGCTAGGAAATAGCGTTTTCAGATGACTACGTATGGAAACAATAGAGTTCTAATACTTCTTAAAACGAGATGTCGCATTTCATTTCTGTGTTTCATGATAAGATATAATATTCATTGCGAAGTGTCATGTATACCTCGTATTCACTTCAGAAGAATGTAAATGCGACACTTGCATGCTAGGAAATAGCGTTTGCGGATGTCTACGTATCGTAGCAATAGAGTTCTAATGCTACTTAAAACGAGATGTCGCATTTCATTTCTATGTTTCGTGATAAGATATAATATTCATTGTGGAGTGTTACGTTTACCTCGTATTCACTTCAAAAGAATGTAAATGCGACACTTCCTTGCTGGGAAATAACATTTGCAGATGTCTACGCATCGTAGCAATAGATTTCTAATGCTTCTTAGAACGCGATATCGCATCTCACTTCTATGTTTGATGATAAGATATATTATTCATTGCGAAGTGTCATGTATACCTCGTATTAACTTCAAAAGAATGTAAATGCGGCATTTCCATGCTAGGAAATAGCGTTTGGAGATGTCTACGTCTCGTAGCAATAGAGTTCTAATGCATCTTACAACGCGATATCGCATCTCACTGCTATGTTTCATGATAAGATATAATATTCATTATGGAGTGTTATGTATACCTCGATTTCACTACACAAGAATGTAAATGCGACACTTCCTTGCTAGGAAGTAGCGCTTCCAGATGACCACGTATCGTAAGAATAGAGTTCTAATACTTCCTAAAACAAGATGTCGCATCTCATTTCTATGTTTCATGATAAGATATAATATTCATTGCGAAGTGTCATGTATACCTCGTGTACACTTCAAAAGAGGGTAAATACCACTCTTCCTCACCAGGAAATTGTGTTTCCAGACGTGTACGTATCGAAGCGATAGAGTTGTAATGCTTCTTATAACGCGTTATAGAATTTCAATGATATGTTTCATGATATGATATGATATTCATTGCGATGTGTTGTGAATACCTCGTCTACACTTTAAATGGATTTAAATGCCACACTTCCTTGCTAGAAAATAGCGTTCCCAGATGTCTACGAATCGAAGCAATGGTGTTCTAATGCATCTTAAAACGCTATGACGCATCTCATTTGTATGTTTCGTGATATGATATAATATTCATTGCGAACTGTTATGTACACCTCGTTTACACTTCAAAAGAATTTAACTGCCACACTTCCTTGCTAGAAATGGCGTTTCCAGATGTCAACGTATCGAAGCTATACAGTTCAACTGCTTCTCAAAACGCGATATTGCATCTCATTTCTATGTTTCATGATAAGATGTAATATTAATTGCGGACTGTTATGTATACCTCGTCCACACTTCAAAAGAATGTACATGCCACACATCCTTGATAGGAAATGCATTTCCAGATGCTTACGTATCGAAGCAACAGAGATCTAATGCTTCTTAAAATGCGATATAGCATCTCATTTCTATGTTTCATGATATGATATAGCATTCATTGCGAACTGTTGAGTATACCTCATCTACACTTCAAATGAATGTCAATGACACACTTCCTTGCTAGGAAACGCGTTTCCAGATGTCTACATATCGAAACAATATAGGTCTAATGCTTCTTAATACGCGATATCGCATCCCATTCCTATGTTTCATGATAAGATATAATATTCATTGCGAAGTGTTATGTATACCTCGTCTAGACTGTAAAAGATTGTAAATGTCACACCTCCTTGCTAGGAAATAGCGTTTCGAGACGTCTACGTATCGTATCAATAGAGTTACAATGCTTCCTATAACGCCATATCGCAACTCTTTTCTATGTGTCAGGATAAGGTATAATGTTCATTGCGAAGTGTTATGTATACCTCGTCTACAATACCAATGAATGTAAATGCGACACTTCCTTCTTAGGAAATAACGTTCCCTGATGTCTGCGTATCGAAGCAATGGAGTTCTAATGCTTCCTAGAGCGCGATACCGCATCTCATGTATGTTTCATGATAAGATATAATATTCATTGCGATGTGTTATGTATACCTCGTCTACACTTCAAAAGAATGCAAAGGGCACACTTCTTGGCTAGAAAATTGCGTTTCTAGATGTCTACGCATTGAAGCAATAGATTTCTAACTCTCTATAAAACGCGATATCGCATATCAATTTTAAGTCACATGATAAGATGTAATTTCAATGTAACGCGTTATTTATATCTCCTCTACACTTCAAATGAATGTAAATGGATCACTTCCTTGCTACGGAATATCGTTTCTATAGCTGAAGGTTTAGAAGCAATAGAGTTCTAATGCTTCGTAAAACGCGGCTGCGCATCTTACTTCTATATTTCATGATAAGATGTAATATTCATAGCATCGCGTTATGTTTATCTGCTTCTGCATATGAATTGAGTGTGAACCCTACACTTTCTTGCCCGGGGATAGCGTTTCTAGATGTCCAGGTGCCGAAGCATTTAATTTGTCATACTTCATGCACCTCAATATCGCATTTCATATAAACAGTTCAAAGTAAGTTAGAAGGTTGTAAAGCTCTATGCATCGCATTATGCTTATCTGCTTTTGTGCTTTATAATGCTCTGGGATGTGAGAAGGTCCTCAACCATCCTTAACCCCTAAAGAGAAGTCAAAAGTCCAGCGGCCCTGCAGGTGGGCCATGGGAGCGCTGCGCGCGAGGCGCTATGCAATTTAAATGATCAGGAGGATCCCCTCAGGGACACCCAAGGGGGCGAGAAGAGGAAATCGCCGAAATCCACTGATCGGTGGACTCGAACAATACCGAAGTCTACAGCCCACTCCACCAAGGAGCCCCGAAAAGGATGCAGGAGAGCCGAGGACCACCAGCGATTTCAAGGAACCTGAAGAAGAGAACGTGAGAGCTTATTCGCTAAAGCGTCCCATTTCTTGTGTCGCATATTGTATATTGTATCTTATATCGTGAAGCGAGTTATGATACCCGGTAATTTGCGGCGTGTTGCGTAGTTTCCCGTAGCCCTTCTTAGTTAAACCCACGTCGAGACCATAAATAAACATGCCGTGACTTCAGTATCTCGCGACCTGAGTGTGTGTACTTGGCTAGGCGTAGTCGAGAGGAGGACCATTTCGAAGTTTCAAGGGTTGTTCCGCCCCAGTGTTCCCGGGGTCGTGTAGTCTATCCCTTTGCTAGTTTCTGAGCAGCTGGCGCCCAAGAAAAGTTGTACGTGAGCGGATACCTTGGAACGATAGATCGCTTTAGATTAAAGTACGTTTTACACCTTAAAGCATTTAGATAATTAACCCCTTCGAGCTTCCCTGACTTACTATATATAGCTTTCCGTCACAACTAATAGGAACCATCACTTTACATAGATATATAGAACACACATAGTTTTAAACGTAGAACTGAGAATTTGAGAACTTACTTTGAAACGTTAGTAGTGAGTAATTCCATCGGATTTCATAGAAATTCAGAACTTACTTGCTATGAAACATAGGCAGATAAGGGCCGCCGCATTGCTTAGAACTTTAGAACTTGCTTACTTCAATAAAGATTTCTATTGGCTTCGTCCTTTCTTTTAGAAGAGTTTTTGATAAACCACATACTTTTCACGCTTCTGATATCTTTGAAAGTTCGCGAGATGTAATCGTTTAAGTTTTAAAATGATTACTTAGTGTGGATTATTATTTAGTAACTCGCTCATAAACGAGTCTGCATAGGATTTAATCCATAAGTTTTTAAGCCTGGAATTTATGCAGTTATTTGTTATTCACTTATTGCTCAAACGACAAAGATTCTGACCACTTCAAAATGGTTGACTTTCATCAATTTTCTTAAAAATTGAAATACTGCCAAACTGCTTGCATTAAAGACTGTAATTAAAGCTTTCGAAACATTTTACCTCTTATAGATGAATTCTGGAATTGAAATTGAATGTTTGACTTTTCTAGCTCCTGTTTAGACATCTTTCTATTGGAATGTTCAAGTATTTTTCATATTCGTAATTATTAAAAATGTTTTACTTGATTCTTTTATTTAATATTTAGAATTTTCTGAGAAATATTTTTTATATAATTGCAATTATAATTCTTTATGAAATAATAATAACAGAAAGGTATGTATCCATTCGTGTAGTTTTGTAAAGAGTATTTAATCTTACTATCTAAAATGAAACATTGAGATCTGTTTACAATCTAATGGAATTTAATTACCTTTTGATTCAAATTCACAATGATAATCTTCCATAGTTCAACAATTTTGTGAGCTGTCCTCAGGAATCCGCAGCTCAGTACTTGTAAAATGAACGACACAAAGAACAGCCTAACCAAACGTATTCGAACCGATTTTTCAATACTAATCTTATCATGTTTAACTTATGCTGCAAACTATTGAAATGCCCTTCGAAAAGTATTTATTCACAGTGAAGTAAACGGTAAGTATTACGCCTTCCACCACTGTTTACAATACGTATGTTTCATTTACTATCAAAACCGTGAGTATTATCGCCTTTCTTTACTTTTTGTAACCTTCAATGCCTTCATGTTACAGATCGTTAAACTTGCTTTAAAATGCTCTATCCTATTACGGAAGAATGGACATACCAATTCATTTTAAAAAATGAAGGTAACCTTCATATGTCCAACATAACTCCACTTACAAAAAAACTATTTTCATCAACGGATGGCCCCTTTGTACTATGCAATTTTATATTAGCAAAAACTTCTATGAAACTTATAGTTTCGTGGATATCTGAGGTGCTAATTATTACTGCCCCACCCTGTATATTGTTATGGATGTGTCCGACAAGGCAACGATGAACAGAGTTAAATTTAATATTATGATGTTTATTATTTTACTTACAGTATATTTGTTTTTCTGGAATTTTGCCAAAAAACAATGTTCACGATGTCGACAGATGAATATATTTGCCTTAGAATTACAAGACCCAACAATTTCGAAAGTAGAATATTACTTTACTTCGCTAACCGAATCATTGCGAACGTTAAGTAAAGTGCTTGCCTTTCAAAACAGTCAGATGCAAATTACGATACAACGTTTCCAAGAAATGGTACGTGCCACTGTTTTTTAATTTCCGTTTATTTAATCAAAGGAAATTTAATTGAAATATCCGCAAAATTTGAGGACAAAAAGTTATTGTAATTTTACGCAACATATATGATGGTGATAAAGGATAAGTATACGGAACTGAAAATGGAAAGTAGCGAGCAGAAAAAGAAACTGATGGAGCTACAAAGTAGATTGATACATCCGTCAAATGATGATTCTAGGTTAATAAAATACATCCGTCAAATGATGATTCTAGGTTAATAAAATCTGTTAATTAAGGAACTATTGCAAAAATCAAGTATAATCAATATTACTTCTGCTCAAAGGCTATAATAGAATTGGACCGAAATGGGTACAAAACAGGCAATTATATCTATACGTTCTATTCTATGCAAAGGCAAATATTTCAAAAAGAAAAGATGTGTTACTTACAAATTACTTATGTTCCTAGATATCTCACTAATTCAGGCTTCTTGTCTTGCAGGACTTATCATTCATGTAACATGTAAAGGGGTCGAAGAATAGTAAAAGATTTTTATATTTCATAGCCTCACTTGATACGTCGATTGGATCACGTAAAATATCGGACATTAATTGCATCTACATCTTCAGACCTTAAATATATAATTGCAACAACATATTTAATAGCGTTTTAATAACATTTTTCTAATTGTTTATATCTATGTCTAATAAATATATATTAATCGAATAAGTTGCTTTACCAAAGAATAAAAGTATCTGAGGCTTACAAATCGGAGCATTACATAACAAACGTGCATCACATATATAATATTACATGTAACAAAGGATGAAGACCAAAAAGATCGTACATAAGTTGAATCCACAATGCGGTCATAGAGATACAGAAACGGCAAAAATTCCAAACAATAATTTTAAAAAATCAAAAAGGGGGGAGTGAAAATCCATCTCCTTGACGATGATAAGGAACAAGTTTGCCTCATGCACTGCAATATCCCAAACAGCCAGCGTTTGGCACGCCAATGACAACGGATGGAACGAATTCCGTGACAGAACTGTGCTAACAAAGTGCTCCTACTCAGCTTTCGAAATGTCATACTGTTAGTACTGGGGCGGCATTCGTATCACGGCACTATTAAAGCACCGAGATATAGCACACGGCCGTGACAATGACACTATCAGCTCACCATAGCTACACGCGTGGTTGTGGCGTATGCTGACATTTACTAATGGGGAAGCTGTTTCCATAAAAATTATAAGCAAATATGAAAAATGACTAAACTGTGCAATTTATTTATTTTGATTCCAAAATAGATACACCGGCACAAGACAAGAAGAAGGCACATATAAGAACTCGATTTTATTATTTTCTATAAACTAGCTCGATAGGGCGATTTTTTCCATAAAGTCGATAATTACTTTGTCATAAAAATATATACACTTATTTTATATATATTTTCTTCAATTTATTGTTACAAATTCATGCAATTGAGGGTTACATTAAATACGATGACAGCATGTTATTTCAAAAATTACACAAGGCGAAGTTAGAGACGCAACAGCATGAATTTTTATTTTATAAGTAATATTTTTTTTATAAATAATATTTTTAGTCTATGATGGATTGAAAGAAATATATACGACTCGCTCAATAACTATAAATATAGGGAAACGACCATAAAATGTCTATCAATACTCATATGCTGAACATCTACTGACATCTAACGGTTCTAATTTGTATGAAAGCACAGGTTCCCCGTTGCCAAATGTGATCCAGCGTCATTGCTGAGGAGATTCATGAATGGAGCGATGATACGCGTGTCACCATGGTGCTGGTGCTAGGCGATTGGCTTGTCTAGAACGTGCTGGTAACACGTTCTGGCATTTTAGTTAACTAATCCGGTCACAGATGACTACGAATCAGTTGACACTCCTCGGAAGTGGCAATACAGTGCCGGCATGGTGTCGCTACCATCTTGCTGTTTGTTATCTGGGATGCTTTTTAGTGCCTTATTCGGAATTGAATTTGAACACATAGCTACATAATCGCAAATTTGTATGTACTGTGACGTGGTGAAGTCACAAGGCTCGCTCACTCCCCCCCCCCTGCTTCGGTTAGACTAGCTCGCAGATCACCACCCATGCGAGAAGCGCGACACGGACCATCGCGATAGCTGTATTTGCGAGGAGCGTGAAATACACGATGGTAGAACCCCCCCCCCCCCCCCGTTCGTTTCTCACTCTCCGTTCTACGGATTAGATTGGCGAGCTGATGGTAGAAACGACCCATAAGACGCCTCTTCGGCGGATAATAAGACCGCAGGTTCGCGGAAGGGCTGTGCGCCGAGGTAGCGCGACGGGCTCGACGGTGGAGGAGTCGGGAAGTGAGCAAGAAGAGACCCTGAAGCCCGAAGGATAGGATCCAGAGCTCTGCAACGATAAGACCGCTGCCATAGTCCATGGAGACAAACAGGATGGTTCTCGGGTGTGAGAAGGACCTCTACCCCTCCCCATTAGAACTCTATTGCTTCGATACGTAGACATCTGGAAACGCTATTCCCTAGCAAGGAAGTGTTGCATTTACATTCTTTTGACGTGTAGACGAGAATACATGACACTTCGCAATGAATATTATATCTTATCATGAAAAATACAAATGAGATGCGATATCGCGTTCCAAGAAGCATTAGAACTTTATTGCTTCGATAGGTAGACATCCGGAAACGCTATTTCTTAGCCAGGATGTGTGGCATTTACATTCCTTTGAAGTGTATGCGAGGCATACATGACAATCCGCAATGAATATTATATCTTATCATGAGACATCGAAATCAGATGCGATATTGCGTTTTGAGAAGCATTAGAACTCTATTGCTACGATAGGTAGACATCTGCAAACGCTATTTCCTAGCAAGGAAGTGTCGCATTTACATTCTTTTGAAGTGAATGCGATGTATACATAACATTGCACAATGAATACTATATCTTATCATGAAACATACAAATGAGATGCGATATCGCGATTTAAGATGCATTAGAACTCTATTGCTTCGATACGTAGACATCTGGAAACGCATTTCCTAGCAAGGAAGTGTGGCATTTACATTATCCTAAAGTGTAGACGTGGTGTACATAACACTTCGTAATAAATATTATATCTTAGTATGAAACATAGAAATGAGATGCGATATCGCTTTCTAATGAGCATTACAACTCTAATGCTTCGATACGTAGACATCTGGAAACGCATTTCCTAGCAAGGAAGTGTCGCATTTACATTCCTTTGAAGTGAATACGAGGTATAAGTGACACTTCGCAATGCATAATAGATCCTATCATAAAACACAGAAATGAGATGCGATATCGCGTTTTAAGAAGTGTAAGAACTCTATTTCTACGATACGAAGACATCTGCAATCGCCATTTCCTAGCAAGGAAGTGTCGCATTTACATTCACTTGAAGTGAATACGAGGTATACATGACACTTCGGAATGGATATTATATCTTATCATGAAGCATAGAAATGATATCCGATATCGCGTTTTAAGAAGCATTAGAGCACTATTGCCTCGATACGTAGACATCTGCAAACGCTATTTCCTAGAAAGGTAGTATTGCATCTACATTCATTTGAAGTGAATACGAGGTATAAGTGACACTTCGCAATGAATAATAGATCTTATCATGAAACACAGAAATGAGATGCGACATCTCGTTTTAAGAAGCATTAGAGCACTATTGCCTCGATACGTAGACATCTGCAAACGCTAATTCCTAGAAAGGTAGTATTGCATCTACATTCATTTGAAGTGAATACGAGGTATAAGTGACACTTCGCAATGAATAATAGATCTTATCATGAAACACAGAAATGAGATGCGATATCGTGTTTTAAGAAGCTTTAGAACTTTACTGCTTCGATACGTAGACATTTGCAAACCCTATTTCCTAGAAAGGAAGTGTCGCATTTACATTCTTCTGAAGTGAATACGAGGCATACATGACACTTCGCAATGAATATTATATCTTATCATGAAACATAGAAATGAGATGCGATATCGCGTTTTAAGAAGTGCCAGTACTATATTTCTACGATACGATGACATTTGCAAACGCCATTTCCTAGCAAGGAAGTGTCGCATTTACATTCATTTGAAGTGAATACGAGGTATACATGACACTTCGCAATGAATATTATATCGTATCACGAAACATATAAATGAGATGCGATATCTCGTTTTAAGAAGCATTAGAACTCTATGGCTTCGATGCGAAAACATCTGCAAACGCTATTTCCTAGCAAGCAATAGTCGCATTTACATTCTTTTGAAGTGAATACGAGGTATACATGACACTTCGCTATGCATATTATATCTTATCACGAAACATAGAAATGAAATGCGACATCTCGTTTTAAGATGCATTAGGACTCTATTGCTACGATACGTAGACATCTGCAAACGTTGTTTCCCAGCAAGGAAGTGTCGCATTTACATTCGTTTAGAGTGAATAGGAGGTATACATGACAGTCTGCAATGAGTATTACATCTTACCACGAAACATAGGAATGAAATGCGACATCTCGTTTTAAGAAGCACTAGAAATCTATTGCTACGATACGTAGACATCTGCAAACGCTATTTCCTAGCAAGCAATAGTCGCATTTACATTCTTTTGAGGTGAATACGAGGTATACATGACACTTCGCCATGAATATTATATCTTATCATGAAACATAGAAGTGAGGTGCGATATCGCGTTTTAAGAAGCATTTGAACTCTATTGCCTCGATGCGTAGGCATCTGCAGACGCCATTTCTCAGCAAGGAAGTGTCGCATTTACACTGGTTTGGAGTGAATAGGAGGTATACATGACACTTCGCAATGGATATTATATCTTATCACGAAACATAGAAATGAAATGCGACATCTCGTTTTAAGAGGCATTAGCACTCTACTGCAACGATACGTAGACATCTGCAAACGCTATTTCCTAGGATGGAAACGTAGCATTTACATTCTTTTGAAGTGAATACGATGTATACATGACAGTTCGCAATGAAAATTATATCTTATCACGAAACATGTAAATGAGATGCGATATCGCGATTTAAGTAGCATTAGAACCAGATTGCTACGATACGTAGACATCTGCAAACTCTATTTCCTAGCAAGCAATAGTCGCATTCACATTCTCTTGAAGTGAATACGAGGTATACATGTCACTTCGCAAAGAATATTATATCTTATCATGAAACATAGAAATGAGATGCGATATCGCGTTTTAAGAAGTGTAAGAACTCTATTTCTACGATACGTAGACATCTGCTAACGCCATTTCCTAGCAAGCAATAGTCGCATTTACATTCTTTTGAAGGGAATACGAGGTATACATGACACTTCGCAATGAATACTATATCCTTTCACGAAACATAGAAATGTGATGCGATATCGCGATTTACGTAGCACTCCAACTCTGTTGCTACGATACGTAGACATCTGAATACGCTATTTCCTAGCAAGGAAGTGTCGCACTTACATTCTTTTGAAGTGAAAACGAGGTATGCATGACAATTCGCAATGAATATTATAACTTATCACGAAACATATAAATGAGAAGTGATATCGCGATTTAAGTAGCATTAGAACTGCATTGCTACGATACGTAGCCATCTGCAAACGCTATTTCCTAGCAAGCAATAGTCGCATTTACATTCTTTTGAAGTGAATACGAGGTATACATGACACTTCGCTATGCATATTATATCTTATCACGAAACGTAGAAATTAAATGCGACATCTCGTTTTAAGATGCATTAGGACTCTGTTGCTACGATACGTAGACATCTGCAAACGCTATTTCCCAGCAAGGAAGTGTCGCATTTACATTCGTTTAGAGTGAATAGGAGGTACACATGACACTCGGCAATGAATATTATATCTTATCACGAAACATAGGAATGAAATGCGATATCGCGAATTAAGCAGCATTAGAACTCTATTGCTACGATACGTAGACATCTGCATATGCTATTTCCTAGCAAGGAAGATTCGCATTTACATTCTTTTGAAGTGAATACGAGGTATACAGAACACTTCGCACTGTACATTATATGTTATCATGTAAAATAGAAGTGAGATGCGATATCGCGTTTTAAGAAGCACTAGAACCCTATTGCCTCGATGCGGAGATACCTGCAACCGCTATTTCCTAGCATGGAAGTGTCGCATTTACATTCTTTTGAAGTGAGTTCGTGGTATACATGTCACTTCGGAATGAATATTATTACTTATCACGAAACATAGAAATGAGATGCGATATCGCGATCTAAGAAGCATTAGAACTCTTTTGCTACGATACGTAGGCATCTGCAAACGCTATTTCCTAGCAAGGAATAGTCGCATTTACATCCTTTTGAAGTGGATACGAGGTATACATGACACTTCGCTATGAATATTATATCTTATCATGAAACATAGAAGTGAGATGCCATATCGCGTTTTAAGAAGCATTAGAAATCTAATGCCTCGATGCGTAAACATCTGCAGACGCTATTTCCTAGCAAGGAAGTGTCGCATTTACATTCGCCTGGAGTGAATAGGAGGTATACATGACACTTCGCAATGAACATTATATCTTATCATGAAACATAGATGTGAGATGCGATATCGCGTTTTAAGAAGCATTAGAACTCTATTGCCTCGACACGTAGACATCTGCAGACTCTATTTCCTAGCATGGAAGTGTCGCATTTACATTCTTTTGAAGTTAATACGTGGTATACATGTCACTTCGGAATGAATATTATTACTTATCACGAAACATAGAAATGAGATGCGATATGGCGATCTAAGAAGCATTAGAACTCTTTTGCTACGATATGTAGGCATCTGCAAACGCTATTTCCTAGCAAGGAATAGTCGCATTTACATTCTTTTGAAGTGAATACGTGGTATACATGACACTTCGCAATGAATATTATATCTTTTCATGAAACTTATAAATGAGATGCGATATCGCGATTTAAGTAGCATTAGAATTTTATTGCTACGATACGTAGACATCTGCAAACGCTATTTCCTAACAACGAACTGTCGCATTCACATTCATTTGAAGTGTATGCGAGGTATACATGACACTTCGCAATGAATATTATATATTAACATGAAACATAGATATGAGATGCGATATCGCGAATTAGCAAGCTTTAGAAATCTATTGCTTCGATACGTAGACATCTGCAAACGCTATTTCCTAACAACGAAGTGCCGCATTTACATTCATTTGAAGTATAGACGTGATATACATAACACTGCACAATGAATATTATATCCTATCATGAAACATAGAAATGAGATGCGATATGACGATTTATGAAGCATTAGAAATCTATTGGTTCGATACGTAGACATCTGCAAACGCTACTTCCTAGCAAGGAAGTGGCGCATTTACATTCTCTTGAAGTGAATACGAGGTATATAGAACACTCCACAAAGAATATTATATATTATCATGAAACATAGTAATGAGTAGCGATATCGCGTTTTGAGAAGCATTAGAACTCTAATGCCACGATACGCAGGCATCTGCAAACGCTATTTCCTAGCAAGGAAGTGTTGCATTTACATTCATTTGAAGTATAGATGATATATACATAACACTGCACAATGAATATTATATCTTAACATGAAACATAGAAATGAGATGCGATATCGTGAATTAAGAAGCATTAGAAACCTATTGCTTCGATACGTATACATCTGCAAACGCTATTTCCTAGCAAGGAAGTGTAGCATTTAGATTCTTTTGAACGGAATACGAGGTATGCATGACACTTCGCAATGAATATTATATCTTATCATGAAACATAGAAATGAAATGCGATATGGCGATTTTGAAGCATTAGAACTCTATTGCTTCGATACGTAGACATCAGCAAACGCTATTTCCTAGCAAGGAAGTGTCGCATTTTCTTTCATTTGAAGTGTATGCGAGGTATACATAACACTGCACAATGAATATTATATCTTATCTTGAAACATAGAAATGAGATGCTATATCGCGAATTAAGAAGCATTAGATCTCTATTGCTTCGATACGTATACATCAGCAAACGCTATTTCCTAGCAAGGAAGTGTCGCATTTACATTCATTTGAAGTATAGACGAGATATACATAACACTACACAATGAATATTATATCTTATCATGAAACATAGAAATGTAGATGCGATATGGCGATTTAAGAAGCATTAGAACACTATTGCTTCGATAGGTAGACATCTGCAAACGCTACTTCCTAGCAAGGAAGTGCCGCATTTACATTCTTTTGAAAGGAATACGAGGTATACATGACAATTCGCAATGAATATTACATCTTAACATGAAACATAGAAATGAGATGCGATATGACGATTTAAGAAGCATTAGAATTCTACTGCTTCGATACGTAGGCATCTGCAAACGCTATTTCCTAGCAAAGAAGTGTCGCATGTACATTCAATTGAAGTGTATGCGAGGTATACATGGCACTTCGCAATGAATATTATATCTTATCGTGAAACATAGAAATGAGATGCGGTATGGCGATTTAAGCAGCACTAGAACTTGCTTCGGCAAGTAGACTTCTGCCAAAGCTACTTCCTAACAAGGAAGTTTCGCATTTACATTCATTTGAAGTGTAGACGAGGAATACATATCACATCGCAATGAATATCTTATCATGAGACGTAGAAGTGAGATGCGATATCACGTTTTAAGATGCATTAGAACCCTATTGCTACGATACGTAGACATCTGCAGACGCTATTTCCTAGCAACGAAGTGTCGCATTTACATTCAGTTGATGTGAATACGAGGTATTCATTACACTTCGCAATGAATATTATATCTTATCATGAATCATAGAAATGAGATATGATATGGCGATTTATGAAGCATCAGATATCTATTGCATCGATACGTAGACATCTGCAAACGCTATTTCCTAGCAAGCAATAGTCGCATTAACTTTCCTTTGAATTGAGTACGAGGAGTACATGACACTTCGCAATGAATATTATATCTTATCATAAACGATAGAAGAGAGATACGTTATCGCGTTTTAAGAAGCATTAGAACTCTATTGCTACGATACGTAGACATCTGCAAACGCTATTTCCTAGCATGCAAGTGTCGCATTTACATTCTTTTGAAGTGAATACGAGGTATACATGACACTTCGCAATGAATATTATATCTGATAATGAAACATAGAAATGAGATGCGACTTCGCGTTTTGAGTAGCAGTAGAACCCTATTGCTTCGATACGTAGACATCTGCAAACTCTACTTCCTAGCAGGGAAGTGTCGCAATTACATTCTTTTGAAGTGAATACGAGGTATACATGACACTCCATAATGAATATTATATCTTATCATGAAACATAGAAGTGAGATGCGATATTGCGTTTTATGAAGCATTAGAACTCTATTGCTACGATACGTAGACATCTGCAAACGCTATTTCCTAGCATGCAAGTGTCGCATTTACATTCTTGTGAAGTGAAATCGAGGTATACATGACACTTCGCAATGAATATTCTATCTTATCATGAAACATAGAGGTGAGATGCGATATCGCGTTTTAGGAAGCACTAGAACTCTATTGCTACGATACGTAGACATCTGTAAAGCTATTTCCTAGCATGGAAGTGTCACATCTACATTCTTTTGAAATGAATACAAGGTATTCATAACACTTCGCAATGAATATTATATCTTATCATGAAACGTAGAAGTGAGATGCGATATCGCGTTTTAAGAAGCATTAGAACTCTATTGCTACGATACGTAGACATCTGCAAACAATATTTCGTAGCAAGGAAGTGTCGCATTTACATTCCCTTGAAGTGAATACGAGGTATAGATAACACTCCACAATGAATATTATATCTTATCACGAAACATGGAAATGAAATGCGACATCTAGTTTAAGAAGCATTGGAACTATATTGCTACGATACGTAGACATCTGCAAACGCTATTTCCTAGCATAGAAGGGTCGCATTTACATTCTTTTGAAGTGAGTACGAGGTATATATAACACTCCATAATGAATATTATATCTTATCATGTAACATTGCAGTGAGATGCGATTTCGCGTTTTAGGAAGCATTATAACACTATTTCAACGATACGGAGACATCTGCAAACGCTATTTCCTCGCATGGAAGTGTCGCACTTACATTCCATTGAAGTGAATACGAGGTATGCATAACAATACACAATGAATATTATATCTTATTACGAAACATAGAAATGAAATACGACATTTCGTTTTAAGAAGCATTAGAACTCTATTGCTACGATACGTAGACATCTGTAAACGCTATTTCCTAGCATGGAAGTGTCGCATTTACATTCTTTTGAAGTGAATACGAGGTATACATAACACTCCACAATGAGTATTGTATCTTATCATGAAACATAGAAGTGAGATGCGATATCGCGTTTTAGGAAGCATTAGATTTCTATTGCTACGATACCTAGACATCTGCAAACGCTATTTCCTAGCATGGAAGTGTCGCATTTACATTCTTTTGAAGTGAATACGAGATATACATGACACTTCGCAATGGATACTATATCTTATCATGAAACATAGGAGTCAGATGCAATATCGCGTTTTAGGAAGCATTAGAACTCTATTGCTACGATGCGTAGATATCTGCAATTGTTATTTCCTAGCAAGGAAGTGTCGCATTTACATTCTTTTGAATTGAATACCTGGTATACATAACATTCCACAATGAATATTATATCTTATTACGAAACATAGAAATGAAATACGACTTCTCATTTTAAGAAGCATTAGAACTCTATTGCTACGATACGTAGACATCTGCAAATGCTATTTCCTAGCATGGAAGTGTCGCATTTACATTCATTTGAAGTGAATACGAGGTATACATAACACTTCGCAATGAATATTATATCTTATCTCGAAACATAGAAGTGAGATGCGATGTCGCGATTTAAGGAGCACTAGTACTCTATTGCTACGATGCGTAGACATCTGCAAATGTTATTTCCTAGCAAGGAAGTGTCGCATTTACATTCTTTTGAAGTGAATACGAGGTATACATAACACTCCACAATGAATATTGTATCTTATTACGAACCATAGTAATGAAATGCGACATTTCGTTTTAAGAAGCATTAGAACTCTATTGCTACGATACGTAGACATCTGCAAACGCTATTTCCTAGCATGGAAGTGTCGCATTTACATTCTATTGAAGTGAATACGAGGTATACATGATACTTCGCAATGAATATTATATCTTATCACGAAAAACATAAATGGGATGCGATATGGCGATTTAAGTAGCATTAGGACTTTATTGCTACGACACGTAGACATCTGCAAACGCTATTTCCTAGCAAGCAATAGTCGCATTTACTTTCTTTTGAATTGAGTACGAGGAGTACATGACAATTCGCAATGAATACTATATCTTATCACGAAACATAGAAATGAGATGCGATATTGCGATTTAAGTAGCATTAGATCTCTATTGCTACGATACGTAGACATCTGAATAAGCTATTTCCTAGCAAGGATGTGTTGCATTTACATTCGTTTGGAATGAATATGAGGTGTACATGACACTTCGCAATGAATATTATATCTTATCATGAAACATAGAAGAGAGATACGATATCGCGTTGTAAGAAGCATTAGAACTCTATGGCCTCGATGCGGAGACATCTGCAAACGCTATTTCCTAGCATGGTAGTGTCGCTCTTACATTCTTTTGAAGTGAATACGAGGTATACATGACACTTCGCAATGAATATTATATCTTATCACGAAACATATACATGAGATGCGATATCGCGATTTAAGTAGCATTAGAACTCTATTGCTACGATACATAGACATTTGCAAACGCTATTTCCCAGCAAGAAATAGTCACATTTACTTTCTTTTGAATTGAAACGAGGTGTACATGACACTTCGCAATGAATATTATATCTTATCATGAAACATAGAAATGAGATGCGATATCGCGTTTTAAGAAGCGTTCGAACTCTATTGCTACGATACGTAGACGTCTGCCATCGCAATTTCCTAGCAAGGAAGTGTCGCATTTACATTCATTTGAAGTGTATGCGAGATACATGTGACACTTCGCAATGGATATTATATCTTTTCATGAAACATAGAAATGAGATGCGATATCGCGTTATAAGAAGCATTAGGACTCCATTGCTACGATTCGTAGATATCTGGAGACGCTATTTCCTGGCACGGAAGTGTCGCATTTACATTCTTTTGGTGTGAATACGTGGTATACACGACAATTCGCAATGAATATTATATCTTTTCATGAAACATAGAAATGAGATGCGATATCGCGTTATAAGAAGTATTAGAACTCTATTGCTACGATACGTAGACATCTGGAGACGCTATTTTCTAGAAAGGAAGTGTCGCATTTTGTGACGTCAGGCGTACCGCCTGCTACCCTTCAACCTCCTCGCACCCCCCAGCATCAACCTCTGGACGCATGCAACCAGCCAAACTTGCCTGCAGAACCAGCAACTGGAAGTGTTTGCGCGCGCATACCTGCACGCGCTCACTCACACCGAGTTCCGCTGCCTCACTCGCACCGCCGAGTATACCTGTCTCGCTCGTACCGGGCACCAGTGTCTCACTCGCACCACCGAGTATACCTGTCTCGCCCGCACCAAGGACGGGCAGCCCTATCTCCCTCGCACCGAGGATTCCGTACTGCAGGAAGACGTAGCCGCAGCCGATCACCTGAAATGGGGTCTTTTCCAATTCCGGGAAGAGGATCAGCTAGAACCTATATGTTACTTCAAAGCTAGGACATGCATACCATATCATGACGCATATATAAGAATTCCTAGATCTAAGTTACACTAAGTAAGATGCGTCCGGCCAGCGGCATGCGCCGCTAGCCCCACCACGAGCCGCGGGTCCCAACTCGCTGGACCGCGCGCTCTCCGCCTCGAGACGCGAGTCCCCCACTCGCGGGACCGCGATCTCCCTACCACGGGCGTCCGCGACCGTAGCGCCCCGTGAACCGAGGAGGTCAGAGACGCGTCTCCAGAGCACACACTCTGACTCGAGATCTCCTACCAAGGAGTCGAAACCTCTAGTTCTAGATCGTTAGACACCTCAATGTGGGGTTCAAGCATTGTATTTCTATTTCCATTTTAACTTAGTCTTAGACTTAGAATAATTCCAGTTCTTGTATACTTTAAACCTAGAATATATTTTATTTTTACTATTACTATATCCAAGTACAAGTTCTTTTAGCAAGTCTACTATTTCCACATCCATTAATTTTATCAAGTGTTTATAATACTAGTTCTACTTTTAACATTACATTTAACTACGAATTCTTCCACGGGTTCTTCCATACAACTGGGGTTGATCATCATCAAATTGAAGGAGTATAGAAATCGGCTTTGTGACGTTGAGACCGCCGCTTATCCTTCAGATCTTAGTCGAAAGTACAGAAAAACCTGGTGAATGAATAGTGCTTCCGGTTTGCGAAGAACGCGACGTGCGAGTAGGAAGAATTTCATACGATCACTTGTGCATGAATATTTGGAGGGCGTTCCGAGAACCCTCGTATACCAGCGACCTGCCTTCGCACCAGCCCAGACGCCGCTTTCCGAAGCGACCGTCGACGCTTCCGATCCAGACACCACGAAGCATCACGCCGATTCTGCCACATTCAGCATCATCGCTGAATTCCGACCGCCGTCCTCTTCTTCGCTGGCGACTGACCGAGATTTCCGTAGCAGCCAACAGAACGAAATCCGCTACGATCCCAGCGAAAGATCCTCCACGCCGTTTCTATGTACAAATCGAGAGAGAAGTCATCGAAAGGTAGGGTCATTCCCTTATTATCCCGAGTGTTTTCGCTAGTGTCGCGTCAGCCGAAATTGTCGGACCCGGTCTTAACGCGTTCCCGCGGACCGAAATACCGAAAAATAGGCTCGTGTCGTAAAGCCTCCGGAGCAACGGAAAATAGTTTCACCGGACGTGATACCTCGTATTCACCTCAAAAGAATGTAAATACGACACTTCCTTGCTGGGAAATAGCGTTTCCAGATATCTACGTATCGAAGCAATAGAGTTCTAATGCTTCTTACATCGCGATATCGCATCTCATTTCAATGTTTCATGATAAGATATAATATTCTTTGCGAAATGTCATGTATACCTCATACTCACTTCAAAAGAATGTAAACGCGACACTTCCTTGCTAGGAAATAGCGTTTGCAGATGTCTACGTATCGTAACAGTAGAGTTCTAATACTTCTTAACACGAAATATCGCATCTCATTTCTATGTTTCATGATAAGATATAATATTCATTGCGAAGTGTCATGTATTCCTCGTACTCACTTCAAAAGAATGTAAATGTGACACTTCCATGCTAGGAAATAGCGTCTGCGGATGTCTACATATCGTAGCAATAGAGATCTATCGCTTCATAAAACGCGATATCGCATCTCATTTCTATGTCTCATGATAAGATGTAATATTCATTGTGGAGTGTTATGCATACATCGTTATTACTTCAAAATAATGTAAATGCGACACTTCCTTGCTAGGAAATAGCGTTTGCAGATGTCTACGTATCGTAGCAATGGAGTCCTAATGCTTTTTAAATCGCGATATCGCATCTCATTTTTATGCTTCATGATAAGATATAATATTCATTGTGGAGTGTCATGTATTCCTCGTACTCACTTCAAAAGAATGTAAATGTGACACTTCCATGCTAGGAAATAGCGTCTGCGGATGTCTACATATCGTAGCAATAGAGATCTAACGCTTCATAAAACGCGATATCGCATCTCATTTCTATGTCTCACGATAAGATATAATATTCATTGTGGAGTGTTATGTATACCTCGTATTCACTTCAAAAGAATGTAAATGCGACACTTCCTTGCTAGGAAATAGCATTTCCAGATATCCACGTATCAAAGCAATAGAGTTCTAATGCTTCTTAAAGCGCGATATCGCGTCCCATTTCAGTGTTTCATGATAAGATACAATATCCATTGCGAAGTGACATGTACACCTCGTATTCACTTCAATGGAATGTAAATGCGACACTTCATTGCTAGGAAATAGAGTTTGCAGATGTCTACGTATATAAGCAAAAGAGTTCTACTGCTTCTCAAAACGCAATATCGCATCTCATTTCTATGTTTCATGATAAGAAATAATATTCATTGCGAAGTGTCATGTATACCTCGTATTCTCTTCAAGAGAATGTAAATGCGATACTCCCTTGCTATTAAATGGAGTTTGCAGATGTCTACGTAACGTAGCTATATAGTTCTAATGCTTTTTAAATCGCGATATCGCATCTCAATTCTATGCGTCATGATAAGATATAGTATTCATTGCGAAGTGTCATGTATACCTCGTATTCTCTTCAAAGGAATGTAAATGCGATACTCCCTTGCTATTAAATGAAGTTTGCAGATGTGTACGTATCGTAGCTATAGAGTTCTAATGCATTTAAAATTGCGATATCGCACCTCATTTCTATGTTTCATGATAAGATATAATATTCATTGCGAAGTGTCACGTACACTTCGTACTCACTTCTAAAGAATGTAATTGCGACACTTACGTGCTAGGAAATAGCGATTACGGATGTCTACGTATCGTAGCAACAGAGTTCGAATGTTTCTTACAACGCGATATCGCATCTCAATTCTATATTTCATGATAAGATATAATATTTATTGCGAAGTATCTTGTATACATCGTATTCACCTTAAAAGAATGTAAATGCGACACTTCCTTGGTAGGAAATAGCGTTTGCAGATGTCTACGTATCGAAGCAATAGAGTTCTAATACTTCTTAAAACGAGATGTCGCATTTCATTTCTATGTTTCGTAATAAGATGTAATATTCATTGTGGAGTGTTATGTATACCTCGTGTTCACTTCAAAAGGATGTAAGTGCGACACTTCTTTGCTAGGAAATATTGTTTGCAGATGTCTACGTATCGTAGCAATGGAGTTCTATTGCTTCTTAATTCACGATATCGCATCTCATTTCTATGTTTCGTGATAAGGTATAATATTCATTGCGAAGTGTCATGTATGTCTCGTATTCACATCAAAGGAATGTAAATGCGACACTTCCTTGCTAGGAAATATTGTTTGGAGATGTCTACTTATAATGGCAATGGAACTTTAATGCTTCTCAAAACGCGATATCGCAACTCATTCCTATGTTTCATAATAAGATATAATATTCTTTGCGAAGTGTAATGTTTATCTCGTATTCACTTCAAAAGAATGTAAATGCTACAGTTCCTTGCTAGGAAATAGCGTTTGCAGATGTCTACGTATTGTAGCATTAGTGCTCTAATGCTTCTCAAAACGCGACGTCGTTTCTTATTTCTATGTCTCATGATAGTATATAATATTCATTGCGTAGTGTCATGTATACCTCGCATACACTTCAAATGAATGTAAATGCGACACTTCCTTGCTAGGAAATAGCGTTTGCAGATGTCTACGTATCGAAGCAATAGAATTCTAATGCTTCATTAATCGCCATATCGCATCTCATTTCTATGTTTCATGATAAGATGTTATATTCATTGCGAAGTATCATGTATACCTCGTATTCCTTTCAAAAGAATGAAAATGCGACACTTGCTTGCTAGGAAGTAGCGTTTGCAGATGTCTACGTATCGAAGCAATAGAGTTCTAATGCTTCTTAAATCGCGATATCGCATCCCATTTCTATGTTTCATGATAAGATATAATATCCATTGTGCTGTGTTATGTATACCTCGTATTCACCTCAAAAGAATGTAATTGCGACACTTGCTTGCTAGGAAATATCGTTTGCAGATGTCTACGTATCGAAGCAATAGAGCTCTAATGCTTCTTAAATCGCCATATCGCATCTCATTTCTACGTTCCATGATAAGATATAATATTCATTGTGCAGTGTTATGTATATCTCGTCTATACTTCAAAAGAATGTAAACGCGACACTTCCTTGCCAGGAAATAGCGTTTGTAGATGTCTACGTATCGTAGCATTAGAATTCTAATGCTTCACAAAACGCGATATCGCTACTCATTACTGTGTTTCATGATAATATATAAAACTCATTGTGGAGTGTTATGTATACCTTGTATTCACTTCAAAAGAATGTAAATGCGACACTTCCTTGCCAGGAAATAGTGTTTGCAGATGTCTACGTATCGAAGCAATAGAGTTCTAATTCTTCTTATATCGCCATATTGCATCTCATTTCTATGTTTCATGATAAGATATAATATTCATTGCGAAGTGCCATGTATACCTCGTATTCGTTTCAAAAGAATGTAACTGCGACACTTCCTTGCTTGGAAGTAGCGTTTGCAGATGTCTACGTATCGATGCAATAGATATCTGATGCTTCATAAATCGCCATATCATATCTCATTTCTATGATTCATGATAAGATATAATATTCATTGCGAAGTGTAATGAATACCTCGTATTCACATCAACTGAATGTAAATGCGACACTTCGTTGCTAGGAAATAGCGTCTGCAGATGTCTACGTATCGTAGCAATAGGGTTCTAATGCATCTTAAAACGTGATATCGCATCTCACTTCTACGTCTCATGATAAGATATAGTATCCATTGCGAAGTGTCATGTATATCTCGTATTCACTTCAAAAGAATGTAAATGCGACACTTCCATGCTAGGAAATAGCGTTTGCAGATGTCTAGGTATCGTAGCAATAGAAATCTAATGCTTCCTAAAACGCGATATCGCATCTCACTTCTATGTTTCATGATAAGATACAATATTCATTGTGGAGTGTTATGTATACCTCGTATTCACTTCAAAAGAATGTAAATGCGACACTTCCATGCTAGGAAATAGCGTTTACAGATGTCTACGTATCGTAGCAATAGAGTTCTAATGCTTCTTAAAACGAAATGTCGTATTTCATTTCTATGTTTCGTAATAAGATATAATATTCATTGTGGAATGTTATGTATACCTCGCATTCACTTCAAAAGAATGTAAATGCGACACTTGCTTGCTAGGAGATAACATTTGCAGATGTCTACGCATCGTAGAGATAGAGTTATAGTGCTTCTTAAATCAGGATATCGCATCTCACTTCGATGTTTCGAGATAAGATATAATATTCAATGCGAAGTGTCATGTATACCTCGTATTCACTTCAATAGAATGTAAATGCGACACTTCCATGCTAGGAAATAGCGTTTGCAGATGTCTACGTATCGTAGCAATAGAGTTCTAATGCTTCTTAAAACGAAATGTCGCATTTCATTACTATGGTTCGTAATAAGATATAATATTCATTGTGGAGTGTTATGTATACCTCGTATTCACTTCAGAAGAATGTAAATGCGACACTTCCTTGCTAGGAAATAACATTTGCAGATGTCTACGCATCGTAGCAATAGAGTACTAGTGCTCCTTAAATCGCGACATCGCATCTCACTTCTATGTTTCGAGATAAGATATAATATTCATTGCGAAGTGTTATGTATACCTCGTATTCACTTCAAATGAATGTAAATGCGACACTTCCATGCTAGGAAATAGCATTTGCAGATGTCTACGTATCGTAGCAATAGAGTTCTAATGCTTCTTAAAATGACAAGTCGTATTTCATTTCTATGTTTCGTAATAAGATATAATATTCATTGTGGAATGTTATGTATACCTCGTATTCAATTCAAAAGAATGTAAATGCGACACTTCCTTGCTAGGAAATAAGAATTGCAGATGTCTACGCATCGTAGCGATAGAGTTCTAATGCTTCCTAAAACGCGATATCGCATCTCACTTCTATGTTTCATGATAAGATATAGTATCCATTGCGAAGTGTCATGTATATCTCGTATTCACTTCAAAAGAATGTAAATGCGACACTTCCATGCTAGCAAATAGCGTTTGCAGATGCCTAGGTATCGTAGCAATAGAAATCTTATGCTTCTTAAAACGCGATATCGCATCTCACTTCTATGTTTCATGATAAGATATAATATTCATTGCGAAGTGTTATGTATACCTCGTATTATCTTCAAAAGAATGTAAATGCGACACTTCCTTCCTAGGAAATAACAATTGCAGATGTCTACGCATCGTAGCAATAGAGTTCTAATGCTTCCTAAAACGCGCTATCGCATCTCACTTCTATGTTTCATGATAAGATATAGTATCCATTGCAAAATGTCATGTATATCTCGTATTCACTTCAAAAGAATGTAAATGCGACACTTCCATGCTAGGAAATAGCCTTTGCAGATATCTACGTATCCTAACAATAGAGTTCTAATGCTTCCTAAAACGCGATATCGCATCTCACTTCTATGTTTCATGATAAGATACAATATTCATTGTGGAGTGTTATGTATACCTCGTATTCACTCCAAAAGAATGTAAATGCGTCACTTCCATGCTAGGAAATAGCGTTTGCAGATGTCTACGTATCGTAGCAATAGAGTTCTAATGTTTCTTCTTAAAACGAAATGTCGTATTTCATTTCTATGTTTCGTAACAAGATATAATATTCATTGTGGAATGTTATGTATACCTCGCATTCACTTCAAAATAATGTAAATGCGACACTTCCTTGCTAGGAAATAACATTTGCAGATGTCTACGCATCGTAGAGATAGAGTTATAGTGCTTCTTAAATCAGGATATCGCATCTAACTTCGATGTTTCGAGATAAGATATAATATTCAATGCGAAGTGTCATGTATACCTCGTATTCACTTCAGAGGAATGTAAATGCGACACTTCCTTGCTAGGAAATATTGTTTGCAAATGTCTACGTATCACAGCAATAGAGTACTAATGCTTCATAAAACGAGATGTCCTATTTCATTTCTATGTTTCGTAATAATATATAATATTCATTGTGTATTGTTATGCATACCTCGTATTCACTTTAATGGAATGTAAGTGCGACACTTCCATGCGAGGAAATAGCGTTTGCAGATGTCTCCGTATCGTTGAAATAGTGTTCTAATGCTTCCTAAAACGCGAAATCGCATCTCACTGCTATGTTACATGATAAGATATAATATTCATTATGGAGTGTTATATATACCTCGTACTCGCTTCAAAAGAATGTAAATGCGACCCTTCTATGCTAGGAAATAGCGTTTGCAGATGTCTACGTATCGTAGCAATATAGTTCCAATGCTTCTTAAACTAGATGTCGCATTTCATTTCCATGTTTCGTGATAAGATATAATATTCATTGTGGAGTGTTATCTATACCTCGTATTCACATCAAGAGAATGTAAATGCGACACTTCCTTGCTACGAAATATTGTTTGCAGATGTCTACGTATCGTAGCAATAGCGTTCTAATGCATCTTAAAACGCGATATCGCATCTCACTTCTACGTTTCATGATAAGATATAATATTCATTGCGAAGTGTTATGTATACCTTGTATTCATTTCAAAAGAATGTAGATGTGACACTTCCATGCTAGGAAATAGCTTTACGGATGTCTACGTATCGTAGCAATAGAGTTCTAGTGCTTCCTAAAACGCGATATCGCATCTCACCTCTATGTTTCATGATAAGATATAATATTCATTATGGAGTGTCATGTATACCTCGTATTCACTTCAAAAGAATGTAATTGCGACACTTCCCTGCTAGGAAGTAGAGTTTGCAGATGTCTACGTACCGAAGCAATAGGGTTCTACTGCTACTCAAAACGCGAAGTCGCATCTCATTTCTATGTTTCATTATCAGATATAATATTCATTGCGAAGTGTCATGTACAGCTCGTTTTCACTTCAAAAGAATGTAAATGCTAAACTCCCATGCTAGGAAATAGCGTTTGCAGATGTCTACGTATCGTAGCAATGGAGTTCTAATGCTTCTTAAAACGCCATATCGCATCTCACTTCTATGTTTCATGATAAGATACAATACTCATTGCGAAGTGTCATGTATATCTCGTATTCACTTCAGAAGAATGTAAAAGCGGCACTTTCCTAGCTAGGAAGTAGCGCTCGCAGATGTCTACGTATCGAAGCAATGGTGTTCTAATGCTTCTCAAAACGCGATATCGCATCTCACTTCTATGTTTCATGATAACATATAGTATCCATTGCGAAGTGTCATGTATATCTAGTATTCACCTCAAAAGAATGTAAATGCGAAACTTCCATGCTAGGAAATAGCGTTTGCAGATGTCTACGTATCGTAGCAATAGAGATCTAATGCTTCTTAAATCGCGATATAGCATCTCACATCTATGTTTCATGATAAGATATAATATTCATTGCGAAGTGCCATGTATACCTCGTATTCACTTCAAAAGAATGTAAATGCAACTACTCCTAGCTAGGAAGTTGCGCTCGCAGATGTCTACGTATCGAAGCAATGGTGTTCTAATGCTTCTCAAAACGCGATATCGCATCTCACTTCTATGTTTCATGATAAGATATAGTATCCATTGCGAAGTGTCATGTATATCTAGTATTCACCTCAAAAGAATGTAAATGCGAAACTTCCATGCTAGGAAATAGCGTTTGCAGATGTCTACGTATCGTAGCAATAGAGTTTTAATGCTACTCAAAACGAGATGTCGCATTTCATTTCTATGCTTCGTGATAAGATACAATATTCATTGTGGAGTGTTATGTATACCTCACATTCACTACAAAAGAATGTAAATGCGACACTTCCTTGCTAGGAAATAACATTTGCAGATGTCTACGCATCGCAGCAATAGAGTTTTAGTGCTTCTTAAATCGCGATATAGCATCTCACATCTATGTTTCATGATAAGATATAGTAATCATTGCGAAGTGTCATGTATAACTCGTATTCACTTCAAAAGAATGTAAATGCGACACTTACATGCTAGGAAATACCGTTTGCAGATGTCTACGAATCGCAGCAATAGAGTTCTAATGCTTCTTAAAACGAGATGTCGCATTTCATATCTATGTTTCGTAGTAAGATATAATAATCATTGTAGAGTGTTATGTATACCTCGTAATCACTTCAAAAGAATGTAAATGCGACACTTCCATGCTAGGAAATAGCGTTTGCAGATGTCTACGTATCGCAGCAATAGAGTTCTAATGCTTCTTAAAACGAGATGTCGCATTTCATTTCTATGTTTCGTGGTAAGATATAATATTCATTGCAGAGTATTATGTATACCTCGTATTCACTTCAAACGAATGTAAATGCGACACTTCCTTGCTAGGAAATATTGTTTGCAGATGTCTACGTATCGTAGCAATATAGTTTTAATACTTCTTAAAACGCGATATCGCATCTCACATATATGTTTCATGATAAGATATAATATTCATTGCGAACTGTCATGTATACCGCGTATTCACTTCAAAAGAATGTAAATGCGACACTTCCATGCCAGGAGATAGCGTTTGCAGATGTCTACGTATAGTAGCAATAGAGTTCCAATGCTTCTTAGAACGCGATATCGCATCTGACATCTATGTTTCATGATAAGATATAATATTCAGTGCGAAGTGTTATGTATACTTCGTATTCACTTCAAAAGGATGTAAGTGCGACACTTCCTTGCTACGAAATAGCGTTTCCAGACGACTACGTATGGAAACAATAGAGTTCTAATACATCTTAAAACGAGATGTCGCATCGCATTTCTATGTTTCATGAAAAGATATAATATTCATTGCGAAGTGTCATGTATACCTCGATTTCACTACACAAGAATGTAAATGCGACACTTCCATGCTAGGAAATAGCGTTTGCAGATGTCTACGTATCGTAGCAATAGAGTTCTAATGCTTCTTAAAACGCAATATCGCATCTCACTTCTATGATTCATGATAAGATATAATACTCATTATGAAGTGTCATGTATACCTCGTATTCACTTCAACAGAATGTTGTTGCGACACTTCCTTGCTAGGAAGTAGCGTTTGCAGATGTCTACGTATCGAAGCAATAGGGTTCTAATGCTTCCCAAAACGCGATTTCGCATCTCATTTCTATGTTTCGTGATAAGATATAATATTCATTGTAGAGTGTTATGTATACTTCCTAATCACTTCAAAAGAATGTAAATGTGACACTTCCTTGCTAGGAAATATTATTTGCAGATGTCTACGTATCGTAGCAATAAAGTTCTAATGCTTCTTAAAACGAGAAGCCGTATTTCATTTCTATGTTTCGTAATAAGATATAATATTCATTGTGGTATGTTATGTATACCTCGTATTCATTTCAAAAGAATGTAAATGCGACACTTCCTAGCTAGGATATAGCGTTTGCAGATTTCTACGTATCGTAGCAATAGTTTTCTAATGCTTCTTAAAACGCGATATCGCATATCATTTCTTTGCTACATGATGTGATTTAATATTCACTGCGAAGTGTAATGTACATCTAGTCTACATTTCGAAAGAATGTAAATGCCACACTTCATTGCTAGGAAATGCGTTTCCAAATGTCTTCGTATCGATGCAATAGTGTTCTAATGCTTCTTAAAACGCTATATCGCATCTCATTTCTATGTTTCATGATATGATATAATATTCATTGCGAAGTGTCATGTGTACCTCGTTTAGACATGAAAAGAATGTAATTGCCACACTTGCTTGCTAGGAAATAGCGTTTCGAGATGTCTAGGTATCGAAGCAAAAGTGTTCTAAAACATCTTAAAACGCTATTTCGCATCTCATTTCTACGTTTCGTGATATGATATAATATTCATTGCGAAGTGTTATGTGTACCTCGTTTACACATGAAAGGAATATAAATGCCACACTTCCTTGCTAGGAAATGCGTTTCCAGATGTCTACATATCGAAGCAGTAGTGTTCTAATTCTTGTTAGAACGCGATAACGCATATCATTTTTATGTTTCATGATAACATGTAATATTCATTGCGAAAGTGTTATGTATACCACGTATACACTTCAAAAGAATGTCAATGCGACACATCCTTGGTAGGATATGCGTTTCCGGATGTCCACCTATCGAAGCAATAGTGTTCTAATGCTCTTTAAATCGCGATATCGCATCTCATTCCTACGTTTCATGATAAGGTATAATATTCATTGTGTAGTGTTATGTATACCTAGAATTCACATAAAAAAATGTAAATGCGACACTTCCTTGCTAGGAAATATTGCCTGCAGGTGCCTACATATCGTAGCAATAGAGTTCTAATACTTCTTGAGACGCGATATCGCATCTCATTTCTGTGTTTCAAGGTAAGATATAATATTCATTGCGGAGTGCTATGTATACCTAGTTTTCACTTCAAAAAAATGTAAATGCGACACTTCCTTGCTAGGAAATAGCGTCTGCAGGTGTCTACGTATCGTAGCAATATAGTTCTAATGCTTCTCAAAACGCGATATCGGATCTCATTTCTTTTGTTTCATTATAAGATTTAATACCTCGTTCATAGGCTCGTGGCGGCTGCCCGTCTGCCGGGGGAGCTCCGGGTCAACAAGCGCGTCCCGGGAGTCGACGGCGAGCTGGCAGCCCTGCGTCCCGACATCGTCGTGGAGCACGGGCTGTCGAAAAAACATCGTCGTGGTCGACGTGGCCGTGCCTTTCGAGAACACTCTCGAGGCAATTGAGGAGGCGAGAATGGGGAAGATACGCAAGTATCAACCCCTCGCCGAATCATTGCGGAGGCGCGGCTACCGAGTCCACGTAGATGCGTTCGTCGTCGGCGCCCTGGGCGCGTGGGACCCGGGGAACGAGTTTGTCCTGGACCTGCTGCGCGTCTCTCAGCGTTATGCAGCGCTGATGAGGCGTCTCATGATATCTGAGACAATAGCCTGGTCCAGAGATATCTACGTGGAGCATGTATCCGGGGTGCGTCAGTACCGGGCTCCACGGGGTACGTCTGAGGCGGAGTCGACATCGGCGGCGCTGAGCGGGAGCAGTGGAGGCGCCCGCGTCCCTGGGGCGGTGTCGCCTGCGGATCCTTAGGGCCTCCACATCTGCGGGCGGAGAGGACTGGCCGCGAGGGTCTGGAGTAAGCTCGGGTTCATTTTAATTTACTATATTAATTTATTCTATTTTGTTCGGTTTTATTGTGATGGTTCGCGCTCTTATTGCCTCCACGCGAAATGGGAACTAAATTAACTTAACTTACCCTATTTATTTATCTATTTAACTTACCTTGTTCATTCTACTTTAGTTTATCTTATTTCATTGGACTCTATTATATTGTATTTTATTCTATCTATCTACTTATTTTACCTATCAGACTCTATTTTATTTTAGTTAGTTTACTCATTCTATGCTGTTTTATCTCATAATAATCTATTCTTTCTCATTTCGCCTTTCAATGCTTCCTTCTTATTTCTTATGCGCGTACCTTGCTCCACTGTACCAGGTACTATTTTATTCCATCTGACTCTATCACTCTATCTTATTTTACTGTATTTATTGTCTTATTTTATTCTATTACAACCTGAGCTCTAATTACTGTTTCTCGGGGCCTCTCGGCGGCGGCTAGTACCTCTTGACCCTACTCGAGTGACTGCAGTAAGGCGTATATCCGCACACTGATGCTCTGAATCCATTGAGTCCATCGTGCTACGCGTCATACTATGCTGAAGAGGATATATTATTTATACACTAATTATATATTTTTTTTCCCTATATTCTATACTTTACATCTATGTTATTATATTGACATTTTATCGAAAAGTTGATTTGTTAAACCGTGCCTTGTGTCACGATGTTTGTTGATATATTGCGATAACTTATTGAACGATGTAATGTTCACCTAACTAAAAATCTGTTACATTCACATTGGACGCTTTAGGGACTTGTCCCACACAGCACTATCCTATGTAATATATATATATATATATTTTGTGATTGAATTTGTGCGGAAATAACACGAATTATCCTGTAAAACAAGTGTATACCCCTGGGGCTTCGGCCCCGGGGGAACATTAATTGTTAAATAAACGTCTTCATTGCGAAGTGTTATGTACACCTTATATTCATTTGAAATGAGTGTAAACGCGACACTTCCTTGCTAGGAATTAGCGTTTGCAGATTTCTACGTATCGTAGCAATGGAGTTCTAATGCTTCTTAAAACGCGATATCGCATCTCATTTCTATGATTCATGATAAAATGTAATATACATTGCGAAGTGTTATGTACACCTCGCATAAACTTCAAGTGAATGTAAATGCGACACTTCCTTACTAGGAAATAGCGTTTGCAGATCTCTACGTACCGTAGCAATAGAGTTCTAATTCATCTTAAAACGCGATATCGCTTCCCATTTCTGTGTTTCATGATAAGATATAATACTCATTGCGAAGTGTCACGTATACCTCGTTTCCTCTTCAAATGAATGAAAATGCGAAACGTCCTTGCTGTGAAATAACGTTTGCTGATGTCTACGTATCGAAGCAATAGATTTCTAATGCTTCTTAAAACGCGTTATCGCATCACATTTCTATGTTTCATGATAAGATATAATATTCATTGCGAAGTGTCATGTATACCTCGCATTCACTTCAAAAGAATGTAAATGCGACACTTCCTTGCTAGGACGTAGCGTTTGCAGATATCTACGTATCGAAGCAAGAGCGTTCTAATGCTTTTTAAATTGCAATTTCGCATGTCATTTCTATGTTTCGTGATAAGATATAATATTCATTGTGCAAGCAAATGAAAGTAATTGCGACACATCCTTGATAAGAAATAGAGTTTGCAGATGTCTACTTATAGAAGCAATAGAGTTCTAATGCTTCTTGAAACGAGATATCGCATCTTATTTCTACGTTTCATGATAAGATATAATATTCATTGCGAAGAGTCATGTATACCTCGTATTCGCTTCAAAAGAATGTAAATACGACACTTTCTTGCTAGGCAGTAGCGTTTGCAGATGTCTACGTATCGTAGCAATAGTATTCTAACGATTCATAAAACGCGATATCGCATCTCATTTCTATGATTCATGATAAGATATAAAATTCATTGTGGTGTGTGGTGTATACCTCGTATTCGCTTCAAAAGAATGTAAATGCGACACTTCCTTTCTAGGAAGTAGGGTTTGCAGATGTCCTCGTATCGAAGCAATAAAGATCTAATGCTTCCTAAATCGCGATATCGCATCTCATTTCTATGATTCATGATAAGATATAAAATTCATTGTGGTGTGTGATGTATACCTCGTATTCACTTCATAAGAATGTAAATGCGACTATTCCTTGCTAGGAAATAGCGTTTGCAGATGTCTACGTATCGTAGCAATAGAGTTCTTATGCTGCGTAAATCGCGATATCGCAACTCCATTCTATGTTTCGTGATAAGTTATAATATTCATTGCGAAATGTCACGTATACCTCGTATTCACTTCAAAGGAATGTAAATTCTACACTTCCTTGCTAGGAAATGCGTTTTCAGATGTCTACGAATCGAAGCATTAGAGCTCTAATTTTTCTGAAAACGGGATATCGCATCTCAGTTCTATGTTTCATTATATGATATAATATTCATTGCGAAGTGTTACGTATACCTCGACTATCCTTCAAGGGAATGTAACTGCAGCACTTCCTTGCTAGGAAATAGCGTTTCCAGATGACCACGTATCGAAGCAATAGAGTTCTAATGCTTCTTAAAACGCGATATCGCATCTCAATTCTATGTTTCATGATAAGATATAATATTCATTGTGAAGTGCCATGTATACCTCGTATTCACTTCAAAAGAATGTAAATGCGACACTTCCTTGCTAGCAAATAGCGTAGCAGATGTCTAAGTATCGAAGCAATAGAGTTCTGAAGCTTCATAAATCGGGATATCGCATCTCATTCCTACGTTTCATAATAAGAAATAATATTCATTGTGCAGTGTTATGAATACCTCGTATTACCTTCAGAAGAATGTAAATGCGACACTTCCTTGCTAGGAAGTAGCGTTTGCAGATGTCTACGTTTCGTGGCATTAGAGTCCTAATGCTTCTCAAAACGCAATATCGCTTCCCATTTCTATGTTTCATGATAATATATAATATTCATTGCGAATTGTCATGTATACCTCGCATACACATAAAATGAATGTAAACGCGACACTTCCTTCCTAGGAAATAGCGTTTGCAGATGTCTACGTATTGAGGAAATAGACATCTAATGCTTCATAAATCGCCATATCGCATCTCATTTCTATGTTTCATGATAAGATATAATATTCATTGTACAGTGTTATGTATACCTCGTATTCACCCCAAAAGAATGTAATTGCGACACTTCCTTGCTAGGAAATAGCGTTGGCAGATGTCCACGTATCGAAACAATAGAGATCTAATGCTTCTTAAATAGCCATATCGCATCTCATTTCTATGTCTCATGATAAGATATAATATTCATTGCGAAGTGTCATGTATACCTCGCACTCACTTCAGTAGAATGTAAGTGCGACTATTCCTTGCTAGGAAGTAGCGTTTGCAGATGTCTACGTATGATAGCAATAGAGTTCTAACGCTTCTTAAAACGCGATATCGCATCGCATTTATATGTTTCGTGATAAGATATAATATTCATTGCGAAGTGTCTTGTATGCCTCTTATTCGCTCCAAAAGAATGTAAATGCGACACTTCCTTGCTAGGAAAGAGCGTTTCCAGATATCTACGTACCGTAGCGATATATTTCTTATGCGCCTTAAAACGGGATAACGCATCTCATTTCTATGTTTCATGACAAGATATAATATTCATTGCGAAGTGTCATGTTTGCCTCGTATTCACTTCAAAAGAATGTAAATGCGACACTTCCTTCCTAGGAAATAGCGTTTGCAGATGTCTACGTATCGTAGCAATAGAGTTCGAGTGCTGCTGAAAACGCGATACCGCATCACACTCCTATGTTTCATGATAAGGTATGATATTCATTGCGAAGTGTCATGTATACCTCCTATTCACTTCAAAGGAAAGTAAAAGCGATACTTCTTTCCTGGGAATTAGCGTTTCCATATGTCTACGTATCGAAACAATAGAGTTCTAATGCTTCATAAGACGAGATGTCGCAACTCATTTCTATGTTCCACGGTAAGATATAATATTCATTCTGAAGTGTCATGTATACCTCGTATTCACTTCAAAAGAAGGTAAATGCGACACTTTCATGCTAGGAAATAGCGTTTGCAGATGTCTACGTATCGTAGCAATGATATTCTAATACTGCTTAAAACGCGATATCGCACCTTACATCTATGTTTCATGATAAGATATAATATTCACAGCGATTTGTCATGTATACCTCGTATTCACTTCAAAAGAGTGTATATGCGACACTTCCTTGCTAGGAAATAGCGTTTGCATATGTCTACGTATCGTAGCAATAGAGATCTAATGCATCTCAAAACGAGATGTCGCATCTCGTTTCTATGTTTCATGATAAGATATAATATTCATTGCGAAGTGTCATGTATAGCTCGTACTCACTTCAAAAGAATGTAAATGCGACACTTCCTTGCTAAGAAGTAGCTTTTCCAGATGTCTATGCATCGAAACAATAGAGTTCTAGTGCTTCTTAGGACGAGATGTCGCATCCCATTACTCTGTTTCAAGATATGATATAATATTCATTGCGAAGTGTCATGTATAACTCGTACTCACTTCAAAAGAATGTAAATGCGACACTTCCTTGCTAAGAAGTAGCCTTTCCAGATGTCTATGCATCGAAACAATAGAGTTCTAATGCTTCATAAAACGCGATATCGCATCTCTCTTCTATGTTTCATGATTAGATTTAATATTCATTGCGAAGTGTCATGTATACCTCGTCCTCTCCAAGCGAATGTAAATGCGACACTTCCTTGCTAGGAAATAGCGTATTCAGATGTCTACGTAACGTAGCAAAAGGGTTCTAATGCTACTTAAATCGCGATATCGCATCTCATTTCTATGTTTCGTAATAAGATATGATATTCACTGCGAAGTGTCATGTACACGTCGTATTCAATTCAAACAAAAGAAAATGCGACTATTTCTTGCTGGGAAATAGCGTTTGCAGATGTCTCCGCATCGAGGCCATAAAGTTCTAATGCTTCTTAAAACGCGATATCGCATCCCTCTTCTGTGATTCATGATAAGATATAATATTCATTGCGAAGTGTCATGTATACCTCGTATTCACTTCAAAAGAATGTAATTGCGACTACTGCTTGCTAGGAAATAGCGTTTGCAGATGTCTCCGCATCGAGACCGTAGAGTTCTAATGCTTCTTAAAACGCGATATCGCATCCCTCTTCCGTGTGTCATGATAAGATATAATGTTCATTGCGAAGTGTCATGTATACCTCGTATGCACTTCAAAAGAATGTAAATGCGACTACTGCTTGCTAGGAAATAGCGTTTGCAGATGTCTACGTCTCGTAACAATAGTGTACTAATGCTTCTCAAAACGCGATATCGCATCTCATTTCTAAGCTTCATGATAAGATATAATATTCATTGCGAAGTGTCATGTATACCTCGTATTCACTTCAAAAGAATGTAAATGCGACAATTCCATGCTAGGAAATAGCGTTTGCAGATGTCTCCGCATCGGGGGCATCGATTTCTAATGCTTCTTAAAACGCGATATCGCAACTCTCTCCTCTGTTTCATGATAAGATATAATATACATTGCGAAGTGTCATGTATATCTCGTACTCTCTCCAAGCGAATGTAAATGCGACACTTCCTTGCTAGGAAATGGCGTATTCAGATGTCTACGTATCGTAGCAATAGAGTTCTAATGCTACTTAAATCACGATATCGCATCTCACTTCTATGTTTCACGATAAGATACGATATTTATTGCGAAGTGTTATGTACACCTCGTATTCAATTCAAACGAATGTAAATGCAACACTTCCTTGCTAGGAAATATCGTTTGCAGATGTCTGAGTATCGTAGCAATAGAGTTCTAATGCTACTTAAATCGCGATATCGCATCTCGTTTCTATGTTTCGTGATAAGATATAATATTCATTGCGAAGTGTCATGTATACCTCGTATTCACTTCAAAAGAATGTAAGTGCGACACTTCCATGCTAGGAAATAGCGTTCGCAGATGTCTCCGCATCGAGGCCGTAGAGCTCTAATGTTTCTTAAAACGCGATATCGCATCTCATTTCTATGTTTCATGATAAGATAAGATATTCATTGCGAAGTGTTATGTATACCTCGTCTACACTCCAAAGGAATGTAAATGCCGCACATCCTTGCTAGGAAATGCGTTTCCAGGTATCTACGTATCGAAGCAATAGGGTTCTAATGCTTCTTAAAGCGCAATATCGCATCTCATTTCTGTCTCATGATAAGATATAATATTCATTGCGAAGTGTTACGTATACCTCGTCTACACTTCAAAAGAATGTAAATGCCACACATCCTGGCTAAGAAATAGCGTTTCCGGATGTCTACCTGTCGAAGCAATAAAGTTCTAATGCTTCTTAGAACGCGATATCGCATCTCATTTATATTTTTCATGATAAGATATAATATTCATTGCGAAGTGTCATGTATTCTCGTCTACACGTCAAAAGAATGTAAATGCAACACTTCCTTGCTAGGGAATAGCGTTTCCAGATGTCTACGTATCGAAGCAATAGAGTTCTAATGCTTCTTAAAACGCCATATCGCATCTCATTTCTATGTTCCGTGATAACATATAATATTCATTGTGGAGTGTTATGTCTACTTCGTATTCACTTCAAATGAATGCAAATGCGACACCTCCTTGCTACGAAATAGTGTTTGCAGATGACTACGTATCATAGCAATAGGGTTCCAACGCTTCTTAAAACGCGATATCGCATCTCATTTCTATGTTTCATGATAAGATATAAAATTCATTGCGAAGTGTCATGCATACCTCGTATTCACACCAAAAGAATGTAAATGCGACACTTCCTTGCTAGAAAATAGCGTTTCCAGATGTCTACGTACCGTAGCAATTGGGTTCTAATGCATCTTAAAACGAGATGTCGCATTTCATTTCTATGTTTCGTAATAAGATGTAATATTCATTGTGGAGTGTTATGTATACCTCGTATTCACTTCAAAAGGATGTAAGTGCGACACTTCCTTGCTAGGAAATATTGTTTGCAGATATCTACGTATCGTAGCAATGGAATTCTAGTGCTTCTTAAATCACGATATCGCATCTCATTCCTATGCTTCACGATAAGATATAATTCTCATTGCGAAGTGTCATGTATATCTCGTATTCACTTCAAAAGAATGTAAATGCGCCACTTCCGTTCTAGGAAATAGCGTTTCCAGATGTCTACGTATTGAAGCAATAGAGCTCTAATGCTTCTTAAATAGCGATATCGCATCCCATTTCTATGTTTCACGATAAGATATAATATTCATTGCGAAGTGTCATGTATATCTCGCATTCACTTCGAAAGAATGTAAAAGCGGCACTTCCTTCCTAGGAAGTAGCTCTTGCAGATGTTTACGTATCGGAGCAATAGTGTTCTAATGCTTCTCAAAACGCGATTTCGCAACTGATTCCAATGTTTCATGATAAGATATAATATTCATTGCGAAGTGTCATGTATACCTCGATTTCCCGTCACAAGAATGTAAATGCGACACTTCCATGCTAGGAAATAGCGTTTGCAGATGTCTACGTATTGTAGCAATAGAGTTCTAATGCTTCTTAAAAGGCGATACCGTATCTCACTTCTATGTTTCATGATAAGATATAATATTCATTGCGAAGTGTCATGTATACCTCGTATTCACTTCAAAAGAACGTAAATGCGAAACTTCCATGCTAGGAAATAGCGTTTGCAGATGTCTACGTATCGTAGCAATAGAGTTCTAGTGCCTCTTAAAACGCGATATCGCATCTCACTCCTATGTTTCATGATAAGATATAATGTTCATTGCGAAGTATCATGTATGCCTCCATTTCACTTCACAGGAATGTAACTGCGACACTTCCATGCTAGGAAATAGCGTTCGCAGATGTCAACGTATCGTAGCAATAGAGTTCTAATGCTTCTTAAAACGAGATGTCGCATTTCATTTCTATGTTTCGTAATAAGATATAATATTCATTGTGTAATGTTATATATACCTCGTATTCACTTCAATGGAATGTAAGTGCGACATTTCCTTGCTAGGAAATAGAGTTTGCAGATGTCCACGTACATTAGCAATAGAGTTCTAATGCCTCTCAAACCGCGATATAGCACCTCACTTCTATGTTTCATGATAAGATATAATATTAATTGCGAAGTGTCATGTATACCTCGTATTCACTTCAAAAGAATGTAAATGCGACTACTGCTTGCTAGGAAATAGCGTTTGCAGATGTCTACGTCTCGTAACAATAGTGTACTAATGCTTCTCAAAACGCGATATCGCATCTCATTTCTAAGCTTCATGATAAGATATAATATTCATTGCGAATTGTCATGTATACCTCGTATTCAATTCAAAAGAATGTAAGTGCGACACTTCTATGCTAGGAAATAGCGTTTGCAGATGTCCCCGCATCGGGGGCATCGATTTCTAATGCTTCTTAAAACGCGATGTCGCATCTCTCTCCTCTGTTTCATGATAAGATATAATATTCATTGCGAAGTGTCATGTATATCTCGTATTCTCTCCAAGCGAATGTAAATGCGACACTTCCTTGCTAGGAAATGGCGTATTCAGATGTCTACGTATAATAGCAATAGAGTTCTAATGCTACTTAAATCGCGATATCGCACCTCATTTCTATGTTTCGTGATAAGATATAATATTCATTGGGAAGTGTCATGTACACCTCGTATTCACTTCAAAAGAATGTAAATTCAACACTTCCATACTAGGAAATTGCGTCTGCAGATCTCTACGCGTCGAGGCAATAGAGTTCTAATGCTCCTCAAAACGCGATATTGCATCACATTTCTATGCTTCATGATAAGATATAATATTCATTGCGAAGTGTCATGTATACCTCGTACTCACTCCAATCGAATGTAAATTGCGACACTTCCTTTCTAGGAAATAGCGTTTGCAGATGTCTACGTATCGTAGCAATAGAGTTCTAATGCTACTTAAATCGCGATATCGCATCTCATTTCTATGTTTCGTGATAAGATATAATATTCATTGCGAAGTGCCATGCATACCTCGTCTTCTCTCCAAACGAATGTAAATGCGACACTTTCTTGCTAGGAAATAGCGTATTCTGACGTCTACGTATCGTAGCAAAAGGGTTCTAATGCTGCTTAAATCGCGATATCGCATCTCATTTCTATGATTCGTGATAAGATATAATATTCATTGCGAAGTGTTATGTACACCTCGTATTCAATTCAAAAGAAAGTAAATGCGACTATTGCTTGCTAGGTAATAGCGTTTGCAGATGTCTACGTATCGTAGCAATAGCGTTATAATGCTACTTAAATCGCGATATCGCATCTCATTTATATGTTTCGTGATAAGATATAATATTCAATGCGAAGTGTCGTGTATACCTCGTATTAACTTCAAAAGAAAGTAAATGCGACTATTGCTAGCTAGGAAATAGCGTTTGCAGATATCTGCGTATCGTAGCAATAGCGTTCTAATGCTACTTATATCGCGATATCCCATCTCATTTATATGTTTCGTGATAAGATATAATATTCATTGCGAAGTGTTATGTACACCTCGTATTCAATTCAAACGAATGTAAATGCAACACTTCCTTGCTAGGAAATAGCGTTTGCAGATGTCTCCACATCGGGGGCATCGATTTCTAATGCTTCTTAAAACGCGATATCGCAACTCTCTCCTCTGTTTCATGATAAGATATAATATACATTGCGAAGTGTCATGTATATCTCGTACTCTCTCCAAGCGAATGTAAATGCGACACTTCCTTGCTAGGAAATGGCGTATTCAGATGTCTACGTATCATAGCAATAGAGTTCTAATGCTACTTAAATCGCGATATCGCATCTCATTTCTATGTTTCGTGATAAGATATAATATTCATTGGGAAGTGTCATGTACACCTCGTATTCACTTCAAAAGAATGTAAATTCAACACTTCCATACTAGGAAATTGCGTCTGCAGATCTCTACGCGTCGAGGCAATAGAGTTCTAATGCTCCTCAAAACGCGATATTGCATCACATTTCTATGCTTCATGATAAGATATAATATTCATTGCGAAGTGTCATGTATACCTCGTATTCACTCCAATCGAATGTAAATTGCGACACTTCCTTTCTAGGAAATAGCGTTTGCAGATGTCTACGTATCGTAGCAATAGAGTTCTAATGCTACTTAAATCGCGATATCGCATCTCATTTCTATGTTTCGTGATAAGATATAATATTCATTGCGAAGAGCCATGCATACCTCGTCTTCTCTCCAAACGAATGTAAATGCGACACTTTCTTGCTAGGAAATAGCGTATTCTGACGTCTACGTATCGTAGCAAAAGGGTTCTAATGCTGCTTAAATCGCGATATCGCATCTCATTTCTATGATTCGTGATAAGATATAATATTCATTGCGAAGTGTTATGTACACCTCGTATTCAATTCAAAAGAAAGTAAATGCGACTATTGCTTGCTAGGAAATAGCGTTTGCAGATGTCTCCGCATCGGGGGCATCGATTTCTAATGCTTCTTAAAACGCGATATCGCAACTCTCTCCTCTGTTTCATGATAAGATATAATATACATTGCGAAGTGTCATGTATATCTCGCACTCTCTCCAAGCGAATGTAAATGCGACACTTCCTTGCTAGGAAATGGCGTATTCAGATGTCTACGTATCATAGCAATAGAGTTCTAATGCTACTTAAATCGCGATATCGCATCTCATTTCTATGTTTCGTGATAAGATATAATATTCATTGGGAAGTGTCATGTACACCTCGTATTCACTTCAAAAGAATGTAAATGCGACACTTCCATACTAGGAAATTGCGTCTGCAGATCTCTACGTGTCGAGGCAATAGAGTTCTAATGCTTCTCAAAACGCGATATCGCATCTCATTTCTATGCTTCATGATAAGATATAATATTCATTGCGAAGTGTCATGTATACCTCGTATTCACTCCAAACGAATGTAAATGCGACACTTCCTTGCTAGGAAATAGCGTTTGCAGGTGTCTACGTATCGTAGCAATAGAGTTCTAATGCTACTTAAATCACGATATCGCATCTCACTTCTATGTTTCACGATAAGATACGATATTTATTGCGAAGTGTTATGTACACCTCGTATTCAATTCAAACGAATGTAAATGCAACACTTCCTTGCTAGGAAATAGCGTTTGCAGATGTCTACGTATCGTAGCAATAGAGTTCTAATGCTACTTAAATCGCGATATCGCATCTCATTTCTATGTTTCGTGATAAGATATAATATTCATTGCGAAGTGTCATGTATACCTCGTATTCACTTCAAAAGAATGTAAGTGCGACACTTCCATGCTAGGAAATAGCGTTCGCAGATGTCTCCGCATCGAGGCCGTAGAGCTCTAATGTTTCTTAAAACGCGATATCGCATCTCATTTCTATGTTTCATGATAAGATAAGATATTCATTGCGAAGTGTTATGTATACCTCGTCTACACTCCAAAGGAATGTAAATGCCGCACATCCTTGCTAGGAAATGCGTTTCCCGGTATCTACGTATCGAAGCAATAGGGTTCTAATGCTTCTTAAAGCGCAATATCGCATCTCATTCCTGTCTCATGATAAGATATAATATTCATTGCGAAGTGTTATGTATACCTCGTCTACACTTCAAAAGAATGTAAATGCCACACATCCTGGCTAAGAAATAGCGTTTCCGGATGTCTACCTGTCGAAGCAATAAAGTTCTAATGCTTCTTAGAACGCGATATCGCATATCATTTCTATGTTTGATGATAAGATATAATATTGATTGCGAAGTATTATGTATACCTCGTTTACACATCAAAAGAATGTAAATTCGACACTTCCTTGCTAGGGAATAGCGTTTCCAGATGTCTACGCATCGTAGCAACAGAGTTCTAGTGCTTCTCAAAACGCGATATCGCATCTCATTTCTATGTTTCATGATAAGATATAAAATTCATTGCGAAGTGTCATGCATACCTCGTATTCACACCAAAAGAATGTAAATGCGACACTTCCTTGCTAGAAAATAGCGTTTCCAGATGTCTACGTACCGTAGCAATTGGGTTCTAATGCATCTTAAAACGAGATGTCGCATTTCATTTCTATGTTTCGTAATAAGATGTAATATTCATTGTGGAGTGTTATGTATACCTCGTATTCACTTCAAAAGGATGTAAGTGCGACACTTCCTTGCTAGGAAATATTGTTTGCAGATATCTACGTATCGTAGCAATGGAATTCTAGTGCTTCTTAAATCACGATATCGCATCTCATTTCTATGCTTCACGATAAGATATAATTCTCATTGCGAAGTGTCATGTATATCTCGTATTCACTTCAAAAGAATGTAAATGCGCCACTTCCGTTCTAGGAAATAGCGTTTCCAGATGTCTACGTATCGAAGCAATAGAGCTCTAATGCTTCTTAAATAGCGATATCGCATCCCATTTCTATGTTTCACGATAAGATATAATATTCATTGCGAAGTGTCATGTATATCTCGCATTCACTTCGAAAGAATGTAAAAGCGGCACTTCCTTCCTAGGAAGTAGCTCTTGCAGATGTTTACGTATCGGAGCAATAGTGTTCTAATGCTTCTCAAAACGCGATTTCGCAACTGATTCCAATGTTTCATGATAAGATATAATATTCATTGCGAAGTGTCATGTATACCTCGATTTCCCGTCACAAGAATGTAAATGCGACACTTCCATGCTAGGAAATAGCGTTTGCAGATGTCTACGTATTGTAGCAATAGAGTTCTAGTGCCTCTTAAAACGCGATATCGCATCTCACTCCTATGTTTCATGATAAGATATAATGTTCATTGCGAAGTGTCATGTATGCCTCGATTTCACTTCACAGGAATGTAACTGCGACACTTCCATGCTAGGAAATAGCGTTCGCAGATGTCAACGTATCGTAGCAATAGAGTTCTAATGCTTCTTAAAACGAGATGTCGCATTTCATTTCTATGTTTCGTAATAAGATATAATATTCATTGTGTAATGTTATATATACCTCGTATTCACTTCAATGGAATGTAAGTGCGACATTTCCTTGCTAGGAAATAGAGTTTGCAGATGTCCACGTACATTAGCAATAGAGATCTAATGCTTCTCAAACCGCGATATAGCACCTCACTTCTATGTTTCATGATAAGATATAATATTCTTTGCGAAGTGTCATGTATATCTCGTATTCGCTTCAAAGGAATGTAAATGCGACACTTCCATGCTAGGAAATAGCGTTTGCAGATGTCTTCGTATCGTAGGAATAGAGTTCTAATGCTTCTTAAAACGATATGTCGCATCTGACTTCTATGTTTCATGATAATATATAATATTCATTGCGATGTGTCATGTATACCTCGTCTGCACTTCAAATAAATGTAAATGCGCCACTTCCTTCCTAGGAAATAGCGTTTACAGATGTCTACGTATCGAAGCAATAGTGTTCTAATGCTTCATAAATAGCGATATCGCATCCCATTTCTATGTTTCGTGATAAGATGTAATATTCATTGCGAAGTGTCACGTATACCGCGTATTCACATCAAAAGAATGTAAATGCGACACTTCCATGCTAGGAAATAGCGTTTGAAGATGTCTACGTATCGAAGCAATAGAGTTCTAATGCTTCTTAAAACGGCATATCGCATCTCAATTCTATGTTTCATGTTAAGATATAATATTCATTGTGGAGTGTCATGTATACCTCGTATTCACTTCACAAGAATGTAAATGCGACACTTCCATGCTAAGAAATTGCGTTTGAAAATGGCTCCGTATCGAAGCAATAGAGTTCTAATGCTTCTTAAAACGGGATACCGCATCTCAATCGTATGTTTCATGATAGGATATAATATTCATAGCGAAGTGTCATGTATACCTCGTATTCACTTCAAAACAGTGTAAATGCGACACTTCCTTGCTAGGAAATAGCATTTCCAGATGTCTACGTAACGTAGCAACAGAGTTCTAGTGCTTCTCTAAACGCGATATCGCATCTCATTTCTATGTTTCATGTTAAGATACAATATTCATTGCGAAGTGTCATGTATACCTCGCATACACTTCAAATGAATGTAATTGCGACACTTCCTTGCTAGGAAATAGCGTTGGCATATGTCTACATATCGAAGCAATAGAGTTCTAATGCCTCCTAAATCGCCATATCGCATCTCATTTCCATGTTTCATGATAAGATATAAAATTCATTGCGAGGTGTCATGTATACCTCGTATTCACTTCAAAAGAACGTAAATGCGACAGTTCCTTGCTATTAAATAGCGTTTGGAGAAGTCTGCGTATCGTAGCAAAATTTTTCTAATGCTTCTTAAATCGCGTTATCGCATCTCATTCCTATGTTTCGTGATAAGATGTAATATTCATTGCGAAGTGTCACGTATACCGCGTATTCACTTCAAAAGAATGTAAATGCAACACCTCAATGCTAGGAAATAGTGTTTGAAGATGTCTACGTATGGAAGCAATAGAGTTCTAATGCTTCTTAAAACGCGATATCGCTTCCTATTTCTATGTTCCATGATAAGGTAAAATATTCATTGTGGAGTGTTATGTATACCTCGTATTCACTTCAAAGGAATGTAAATGCGACACTCCCTTGCTTGGAAATAGCGTTTGCAGATGTTTACGTATCGTAGCAATAGAGTTCGAATGTTACTTAAATCACGATATCGCATCTCATTTCTATGTTTTGTGATAAGATATAATATTCATTGCGAAGTGTCATGTATACCTCGTATTCACTTCAAAAGATAGTAAATGCGACGTTTCCATCCTAGGAAATAGCGTTTGCAGATGTCTACGTATCGTAGCAATAGAGTTCGAATGTTACTTAAATCACGATATCACATCTCATTTCTATGTTTTGTGATAAGATATAATATTCATTGCGAAGTGTCATGTATACCTCGTATTCACTTCAAAAGAAAGTAAATGCGACGTTTCCATCCTAGGAAATAGCGTTTGCAGATGTCTATGAATCGTAGCAATAGAGTTGTAATGATTCTTAAATCGCGTTATCGCATCTCATTCCTATGTTTCGTGATAAGATATAATATCCATTGCGAAGTGTCACTTATTCCTCGTATTCACTTCAAATGAATGTAAATGCCACACTTCCTTGCTCGGAAATAGCGTTTCCATTTGTTTACTTATCGGAGCAATAGAATTCTATTGCTTCATTCAACACGATGTCGCAAGTCATTTCAATGATTCATGGTAAATTGCAATGTTCTATGCAATATGTTAAATTTGTCTGCATCTAGACCTTAGAAGGATGTGAATCCTATACTTACTTGCAACAGAATATCGTTTCCAGATCTCTACGTGTCCAAGCAAGACATTTCTGATACTTCATGCAGCGCGATGTCGCATCTCATTTCAACGTTTCAATGCAAAGAATCTGTAATCATATGTCCATAACATTGTGCTTAACTGTTAGAGGTCTTCAATAGAATGTGAACTATGTAATTCCATGCAACGGCATGGCGCTCCGTAGTGTCTGTCTGTTAAAGCAATCGAGCTAGAATTCTCCATGCAATGGGCTGGCGCATCCCATTTCATCGTTTCAAAGTAAGAATGCTGTAATCTCTTATGCATAGCTCTATGCTTTTCTGCTTTGAAACTTCATAGGAATGTAAATTCTACAGCTCCATGCAACAGGATTGCCCCTCGTAGTGTCTACATGTCGAGACAATACGGTACTAATGCATTATACAATGCCATGACTCATCTCATTTCAACGTTTCGAATTAAGTAAGCTGTAATCTTCTATGAAAAGCATTATAATTATCTGCTTCTACTCTACAATAGATTGTGAATTCTATAGATCCAAGCAACAGGAGGGCAGGCTCTCCACCATCCGACTGCCTGCCCTGATACGGGCAAAGGATTCCCAGGGCCACTCAAACCGCGACCAACATCTATCTTATTCTCTAACCGATTCATCGTTATGCGTTTTCCATTAAGCTTGCCGGGATCAGTGATATTGATTCGCTCAATCTAAATTATTATTTTCTTTTTAAGTTTCTCGATTATTTTAGTTTCTCTCACGATATCGTCTATTTCGTTGTACCTTACCCTTACAGTATGGTATATAATCTGTTGTTTTATATATCTAGGATTTCCTCTTATTAAATGCAATGCTGCCACATATTCTCTTTCTCTTTCTCTTTAGTTACATTGTTGTTATTTTATGCTTTTCACCCTTCACAATCACTCTCTACACCATCTCGGAACAGGCGTTATACGATTACTGCAGGATGACGCCCCGGTCTCGTTACACCGAGATCGAGTGTTCTCTCTTGCATCCGTTGATTTATATATGTTATATATTGGAGAATATTTCCTCTTATCCTTTGTATTTTTCGATTGAAATTACATTGACAGAAGTACGAGCTAGTTCTGCACGCCTATTTGAAACAACATTAAATCACCTTGTTAAACAACAATATATTAAATGTGACTTGGACTTTTAAATTTGAATTTATAAACATCTAACAGGTAAATATGTTTTTCTTACTATTCATATCATTATACATTCAGTGATATATTGTGTGCAGTGATTTGATATATTAACTGCTTGATCATATTTTGCAATGAACTTTGCGTACCAAACATTGTTTTTACTCCTGATGGGAGTGGATATTTCATCGTTTTATATTTTTATATGGCATTGAATATAAAAGTATATGACATCCTTTTTATGCAGTCATGTATAATTATGTACTGTGACGGTTTTTCCCGTTACAATCCGCAAGAAAAGGGTATATAGAACCAATAATAACGGGGTATCCAGAAGTTTAGTCCGGGGTTATATCGGGGTACAGAATATCCGCGTGCTTAGGCAACGCGAAGTACAGAGCAATAAATTTCCTATCCAGCAAGTATTTCGAAGCTGCGAGGCTGGGACTTTTTGGGCGCCAGCTACTCAAGAAGTAGCAAAAACCAATAAACCACGCAACCCGGGGAAAGCCGGTGCAAGATAACCCTCGAAATTTCGAAATACTCTTTCGTTCGACTGCTTCTAGCCGAGTGCGCAAATTAGGGTCGCGGGATACTAAACTCACGGCTTCTTTCTAGATTGCCTCGTCGCGGTATTACAAAAGGGTATACGACACGCCGCGAATGACCGGGGATCACCACCCGTTATACAATACAAATTACAATACGCGATATCACAATTGCGGCAGGAAACAAATGGGACGCTTTGGCGTATAAGGACTCACGTTCTCGTTTCCAACAAGTATGGATCTCGTTCAGTCCGTCTACCTCTCTCTCTCTCTCTCTCTCTCTCTCTCTCTCTCTCTCTCTCTCTCTCTCTCTCTCCTCCGAATCGCTCCGTATAATCGCTTGCTCGGTTGCTCGCTAAGTAGTCGCTAAGTCGTTCAGAAGAATAAGAGGCTGTCTTCGTGCTGGCTAGCTCATTATATAGGTATGCTGGGGGTCTTCGGATCCCTTAGATCCTCCTTAGGGCTCCTTGATGGGGTAGGGCCATGTGCTTCGGTATTGTTCGGGGCATCGATCGGTGGATTTCGGCGATCTTCCCTGATCGCCCCCTCTGGTTTGTCTAGAGGGGGTCCTCTGGATTATTTGAACTGCGGCGCGTGTCGCGCGCCGCGCTTTCCACGGCTCACCTGCAATTCCGCTGCGCATCTTGAGTTTTCCTCTCCATGGGCTCAGGGAGGGGTAGAGGTCCTTCTCACACCCGAGAACCATCCTATTTGTCTCCATGGACTATGGCAGCGGTCTTATCGTTGCAGAGCTCTGGATCGTATCCTTCGGGCTTCAGGGTCTCTTCCTGCTCACTTCCCGTCTCCTCCACCGTCGAGCCCGTCACGCTACCTCGGCGCACAGGCCTTCCGCGAACCTGCGGTCTTATTATCCGCCGAAGAGACGTCTTATGGGTCGCTTCTTTCCTCAGCTCGCCAGTCTAATCCGTAGAACGGAGAGAGAGAAACGAACGAGAAGGGGGGGGGGGGATGTTCTACCATCGTGTATTTCACGCTCCTCGCAAATACAGCTATCGCGATGGTCCGTGTCGCGCTTCTCGCATGGGTGGTGATCTGCGAGCTAGTCTAACCGAAGCAGGGGGGGGGGGGGGGGTGAGCGAGCCTTGTGACTTCACCACGTCACAGTACATACAAATTTGCGATTAAGTAGCTATGTGTTCAAATTCAATTCCGAATAATGCACTAAAATGCATCCCAGATAACAAACGGCAAGATGGTATCGACACCATGCCGGCACTATATTGCCACTTCCGAGGAGTGTCAACTGATTCGTAGTCATCTGTGACCGGATTCGTTGACTAAAATGCCAGAACGTGTTACCAGCACGTTCTAGACAAGCGATTCGCGCAGCACAAGCACCATGGTGACACGCGTATCATCGCTCCATTCATGAATCTCCTCAGCAATGACGCAGGATCACATTTGGCAATGGGGAACCTATGCTTTCATACAAATTAGAACCGTTAGATGTCAGTAGATGTTCAGCATATGAGTATTGATAGACATTTTGATGGTCGTTTTCCTATATTTATAGTTATTGAGCGAGTCGTATATATTTCTTTCAATCCATCATAGACTAAAAATATTATTTATAAAAAAAATATTACTTATAAAATAAAATTCATGCTGTTGCGTATTTAATGTAACCCTCAATTGCATGAATTTGCAACAATAAATTGAAGAAAATATATATAAAATATGTGTGTATATTTTTATGACAAAGTAATTATCGACTTTATGGAAAAAATCGCCCTATCGAGCTAGTTTATAGAAAATAATAAAATCGAGTTCTTATATCTTTGTTTTATGCCGGTGTATCTATTTTGGAATCAAAATAAATAAATTGCACAGTTTAGTCATTTTTCATATTTGCTTATAATTTTTATGGAAACAGCTTCCCCATTAGTAAATGTCAGCCTACGCCACAACCACGCGTGTAGCTATGGTGAGCTGATAGTGTCATTGTCACGGCCGTGTAGCCCGTGTGCTATATCTCGGTGCTTTAATAGTGCCGTGATACGAATGCCGCCCCAGTACTAACAGTATGCCATTTCGAAAGCTGAGTAGGAGCACTTTGTTAGCACAGTTCTGTCACGGAATTCGTTCCATCCGTTGTCATTGGCGTGCCAATCGCTGGCTGTTTGGGATATTGTAGTGCATGAGGCAGACTTGTTCCTTATCATCGTCAAGGAGATGGATTATCACTCCCCCCTTTTTGAATTTTTTAAATTATTGTTTGGAATTTTTGCCGTTTCTGCATCTCTATGACCGCATTGTGGATTCAACTTATGTACGATCTTTTTGGTCTTCATCTTTTATTACATGTAATATTATATATGTGATGCACGTTTGTTATGTAATGCTCCGATTTGTAAGCCTCAGATACTTTTATTCTTTGGTAAAGCAACTTATTCGATTAATATATATTTATTAGACATAGATATAAACAATTAGAAAAATGTTATTAAAACGCTATTAAATATGTTGTTGCAATTATATATTTAAGGTCTGAAGATGTAGATGCAATTAATGTCCGATATTTTACGTGATCCAATCGACGTATCAAGTGAGGCTATGAAATATAAAAATCTTTTACTATTCTTGGACCCCTTTACATGTTAAATGAATGATTAGTTCTGCAAGACAAGAAGCCTGAATTAGTGAGATATCTAGGAACATAAGTAATTTGTAAGTAACACATCTTTTCTCTTTGAAATATTTGCCTTTGCATAGAATATAACGTATAGATATAATGGCCTGTTTTGTACCCATTTCGGTCCAATTCTATTATAGCCTTTGAGCAGAAGTAATATTGATTATACTTGATTTTTGCAATAGTTCATTGATTAACAGATTTTATTAACCTAGAATCATCATTTGACGGATGTATCAATCTACCTTGTAGCTCCATCAGTTTCTTTTTCTGCTCGTTACTTTCCATTTTCAGTTCCGTATACTTATTCTTTATCACCATCATATATGTTGCGTAAAATTACAATAACTTTTTGTCCTCAAATTTTGCGGATATTTCAATTAAATTTCCTTTGATTAAATAAACGGAAATTAAAAAACAGTGGCACGTACCATTTCTTGGAAACGTTGTATCGTAATTTGCATCTGACTGTTTTGAAAGGCACGCACTTTACTTAACGTTTGCAATGATTCGGTTAGCGAAGTAAAGAAATATTCTACTTTCGAAATTGTTGGCTCTTGTAATTCTAAGGGAAATATATTCATCTGTCGACATCGTGAACATTGTTTTTTGGCAAAATTCCAGAAAAACAAATATACTATGAGTAAAATTATAAACATCATAATATTAAATTTAACTCTGTTCATCGTTGCCTTGTTGGTTTTTGCTAATATAAAATTGCATAGTACAAAGGGGCCATCCGTTGATGAAAATAGTTTTTTTGTAAGTGGAGTTATGTTGGACATGTGAAGGTTACCTTCATTTTTTAAAATGAATTGGTATGTCCATTCTTCCGTAATACGATAGAGCATTTTAAAGCAAGTTTAACGATCTGTAACATGAAGGCATTGAAGGTTACAAAAAGTAAAGAAAGGCGATAATACTCACGGTTTTGATAGTAAATGTAATATACGTATTGTAAACAGTGGTGGAAGGCGTAATACTTACCGTTTACTTCACTGTGAATAAACACTTTTCGAAGGGCATTTCAATAGTTTGCAGCATAAGTTAAACATGATAAGATTAGTATTGAAAAATCGGTTCGAATACGTTTGGTTAGGCTGTTCTTTGTGTCGTTCATTTTATAAGTACTGAGCTGCGGATTCCTGAGGACAGCTCACAAAATTTTTGAACTATGGAAGATTATCATTGTGAATTTGAATCAAAAGGTAATTAAATTCCATTAGATTGTAAACAGATCTCAATATTTCATTTAAGATAGTAAGATTAAATACTCTTTACGAAACTACACGAATGGATACATACCTTTCTGTCATTACGATAAAAAATATTTCTCAGAAAATTCTAAATATTAAATTAAAGAATCAAGTAAAACATTTTTAATAATTACGAATATGAAAAATACTTGAACATTCCAATAGAAAGATGTCTAAACAGGAGTTAGAAAAGTCAAACATTCAATTTCAATTCCAGAATTCATCTATAAGAGGTAAAATGTTTCGAAAGCTTTAATTACAGTCTTTAATGCAAGCAGTTGGGCAGTATTTCAATTTTTAAGAAAATTGATGAAAGTCAACCATTTTGAAGTGGTCAGAATCTTTGTCGTTTGAGCAATAAGTGAATAACAAATAACTGCATAAATTCCAGGCTTAAAAACTTATGGATTAAATCCTATGCAGACTCGTTTATGAGCGAGTTACAAAATAATAATCCACACTAAGTAATCATTTTAAAACTTAAACGATTACATCTCGCGAACTTTCAAAGATATCAGAAGCGTGAAAAGTATGTGGTTTATCAAAAACTCTTCTAAAAGAACGGACGAAGCCAATAGAAATCTTTGTTGAAGTAAGCAAGTTCTAAAGTTCTAAGCAACGCGATGGCCATTATCTGCCTATGTTTCATAGCAAGTAAGTTCTGAATTTCTATGAAATCCGATGGAATTCCTCACTACTAACGTTTCAAAGTAAGTTCTCAAATTCTCAATTCTACGTTTAAAACTATGTGTGTTCTATATATCTATGTAAAGTGATGGTTCCTATTAGTTATGACGGAAACCTATATATAGTAAGTCAGGGAAGCTCGAAGGGGTTAATTATCTAAATGCTTTAAGGTGTAAAACGTACTTTAATCTAAAGCGATCTATCGTTCCAAGGTATCCGCTCACGTACAACTTTTCTTGGGCGCCAGCTGCTCAGAAAGTAGCAAAGGGATAGACTATACGACCTCGGGAAACCTGGGGCGGAACAATCCTTGAAACTTCGAAATGCTCCTCTTCTCGACTACGCCTAGCCAAGTACACACACTCACGTCGCGAGATACTGAAGTCACGGCATGTTTATTTATGGTCTCGACGTGGGTTTAACTAACAAGGGCTACGGGAAACTACGCAACACGCCGCAAATTACCGGGTATCATAACTCGCTTCACGATATAAGATACAATATACAATGTGCGACACAAGAAATGGGACGCTTTAGGGAATAAGCTCTCACGTTTTCTTCTTCAGATTCCTTGAATTCGCTGGTGGTCCTCGGGTCTCCTGCATCCTCCTCGGGGCTCCTTGGTGAAGTGGGCTGTAGGCTTCGGTATTGTTCGAGTCCATCGATCAGTGGATTTCGGCGATTTCCTCTTCTCGCCCCCTTGGGTGTCCCTGAGGGGATCCTCCTGATCATTTAAATTGCGCAGCGCCTCGCGCGCCGTGCTCCCATGGCCCACCTGCAGGGCCGCTGGACTTGTGACTTCTCTTTAGGGGGTTAAGGATGGTTGAGGACCTTCTCACATCCCATAGCAATATAAAGCACAAAAGCAGATAAGCATAATGCGATGCATAGAGCTTTATAACCTTCTAACTTACTTTGAACTGTTTATATGAAATGCAATATTGAGGTGCATGAAGCATGACAGATTAAATGCATCGGCACCTGGACATCTAGAAACGCTATCCCCGGGCAAGAAAGTATAGGGTTCACACTCACTTCATATGCAGTAGCAGATGAACATAACGCGATGCTATGAATATTACATCTTATCATGAAATATAGGAGTAAGATGCGCAGCCGCGTTTTACGAAGCATTAGAACTCTATTGCTTCTAAACCTTCAGATATAGAAACGAAATTCCGTAGCAAGGAAGTGATGCATTTACATTCATTTGAAGTGTAGAGGAGATATACATAACGCGTTGCATTGAAATTACATCTTATCATGTGACTTAGAACTGATATGCGATATCGCGTTTTATAAAGAGTTAGAAATCCATTGCTTCGATGCGTAGACATCTAGAAACGCAATTTCCTATCCAAGAAGTGTGGCATTTGCATTCTTTTGAAGTGTAGACGAGGTATACATAACACTTCGCAATGAATATTTTATCTTATCATGAAACACAGAAATGAGATGCTAGTGCTTCGATACGTAGATATCTGGCAACGCATTTCCTAGCAAGCATGTGTGGCATTTACAATCTTTTGAAGTGTAGACGAGGTATACATAACACTTCGCAATGAATACTATATCTTAACATGAAACATAGAAATAAGATCCGATATCGCGTTTTAAGAAGCAATAGAAATACATTGCTTCGATACGTAGAGATCTCTGCAAACGCTATTTCCTAGCAAGGAAGTGTCGCATTTACATTGATTTGAAGTGACTACGATGAATACATGACATTTCGTAATGAATATTATATCTTATCATGAAGCATAGAAATGAAATGCGATATCGCGTTTAAAGAAGCGTTAGATCTCTACTGCTACGATACGTAGACATCTGCAAACGCTATTTCCTAGCAAGGAAGTGCCGCATTTACATTGATTTGAAGTGAAGACGAGGTATACATGACACTGCGCAATGAACATTATATCTTATCTTGAAACATAGAAATGAGATGCGATATCGCCTTATAAGAACCATTAGAACTCTATAGCTTCGATACGTAGACACCTGCAAACGCTATTTCCTAGCAAGGATGTGTGGCATTTACATTCTTTTGAAGTGCGTATGAGGCATACATGACACTTCGCAATGAATATTATATCTTATCATGAAACATAGAAACGAGATGCAATATCGCATTTTAAGTAGCATTAGAACTCCATTGCTACGATACGTAGAGATCTCTGCAAACGCTATTTCCTAGCAGGGAAGTGTCGCATTTACGTTCTTCTGAAGTGAATACGAGGTATACATAACACTTCGCAATGAATATTATAACTTATCACGAAACATAGAAATGAGGTGCGATATCACCGATTTAAGAAACATTAGAACTCCATTGCTACGATACGTACATATCTGGAAACGCTATTTCCTAGCAAGGAAGTGTCGCCTTTATAATCTTTTGAAGTGAATACGAAGTATACATGACACTTCGCAATGATTATTATATCTTATCATGAAACATAGAAATAGGATGCGATATCGCGTTTTGTGAAGCATTAGAAATTTATTACTACGATACGTAGACATCTGCAAACGCTATATCCAAGCAAGGAAGTGTCGCATTTACATTCTTTTGAAGTGAGTACGAGGTATACACGACATTTCGCAATGAATATTATATCTTATCATGAAACGTAGAAATGAGCCCCGATATCGCGTTTTGAGAAGCATTAGAGCTCTATTGCTACGATACGTAGACTTCTGCAAACGCTATTTCCTATCATGGACGTGTCGCATTTACATTCACTTGAAGTTGTATGCGAGGTATATGCGACACTTCGCAGTGAATATTATATCTTATCATGAAACGTAGAAATGAGGTACGACATCGCGTTTAGAGAATCACTAGAACTCTATTGCTACGATACGTAGAAATCTGCAAACGCTACTTCGAAGCAAGGAAGTGTCGCATTTACATTCATTTGAAGTGAATACGAGGTATAAGTGAAACTTCGCAATGAATAATAGATCTTATTATGAAACATAGAAATGAGATGCGATATTGTGTTTTAAGAAGCTTTAGAACTTTACTGCTTCGATACGTGGACATTTGCAAACGCTATTTCCTAGCATGGAAGTGTGGCACTTACATTCTTTTGAAGTGAATACGAGGTATATATGACACTTCGCAATGAATATTATATCTTATAACGAAATATAGAAATGAGATGCGATATCGCGACTTAAGTAGCATTAGAATTCTATTGCTACGATATGTAGACATCTGCAAACGCTATTTCCTAGCATGGATGTGTCGCATTTACTTTCTTTAGATGTGAATACGAGGTATACATAACACTTCGCAATGAATATTATATGTTAGCATGAAACATAGAAATGAGAAGCGATATCGCCTATTAAGAAGCATTACAACACTATTGCTTCGATATCTAGACATCTAGTAGCGCCATTTCCTATCAGAGAAGTGTGGCATTTACATCCTTTTGAAGTGTAGACGAGGTATACATATAAATTCGCAATGAATATTATATCTTCGCAAGGAACATAGAAATGAGATGCGACATCGCGTTTTAAGAAGCATTAGAACTCTATTGCTCCGATACGTAGATGTCTGGGGACGCTATATCCTATCAAGAAAGTGTCGCATTTACATTCTTTTGAAGCGAATACGGGGTATACACGACACTTCGCAATGGATATTATATCTTATCATGAAGCATAGAACTGAGATGCGATATCGCGTTTATGCGGTGTTAGAACACTATTACTACGATACGTAGACATCTGGAAACGCTTTTTCCTAGGATGGAAACGTCGCATTTACAATCTTTTGAAGTGAATACGAGGTATGCATGACACTTCGCAATGAATATTATATCTTATCACGAAACATAGAAATGAGATGTGATATCGCGATTTAAGAGCATTAGGACTCTATTGCTACGATACGTAGACATCTGAAAACGCTATTTCCTAGCAAAGAAGTGTCGCATTTACATCCTTTTGAAGTGAATACGAGGTATACATGACACTTCGCAATGAATATTATATCTAATCATGAAACATAGAAATAAGGTGTGATATCTCGTTTTAAGGAGCATTAGATCTCTACTGTTTCTATACGTAGACATCTGCAAACCCTACTTCCTAGCAAGGAAGTGTCGCATTTACATACATTTGAAGAGTATGCGAGGTATACATAACACTTCGCAATGAATATTGTATCTTATCGTGAAACATAGAAATGAGATGCGATATCGCGATTTAAGAAGCATCAGAACTCTTTTGCTAGGATACGTAGACATCTGCAAACGCTATTTTCTAGCAAGGAAATGTCGCATTTACATTCTTTTGAACTGAAGGCGAGGTATACATGGCACTGCGCAATGAATATTATATCTTATCACGTAACATAAAAATGACATGCGAAATCACGATTTAAAAAGCATAAGAACTCTCTTGCTTCGATATGTAGACATCTGCAAACGCTACGCCCTATCAAGGAAGTGTCGCATTTACATTCTTTTGAAGTGAGTACGAGGTATACATGACAGTTCGCAATGATTGTTATATCTTATCATGAAACATAGAAATGAGATGCGATTTCCCGTTTTTAGAAGCATTAGAACACTATTGCAACGATACGTAGACAACTGCAAACGCTATTTCATAGGAAGGAATAGTCGCATTTACTTTCTTTTGAAGTCAATACGAGGTAAACGTGACATATCGCAATGAATATTATAACTTGTCACGAAACATTGGAATGAGATGCGATATCGCGGATTAAGCAGTACAAGAACTCTATTGCTACGATACGTAGACATCTGCAAACGCTATTTCCTAGCAAGGACGTGTCGCATTTACATTCACTTGAAGTGAATACGATGTCTACGTGACACTTCGCAATGAATGTTATATCTTATCATGAAACATAGAAATGAGATGCGATTTCCCGTTTTTAGAAGCATTAGAACCCTATTGCAACGATACGTAGACACCTGCAAACGCTATTTCCTAGCAAGGAAGTGTCGCATTTACATTCTTTTGAAGTGAGTACGAGGTATACTTGACACTTCGCAATGAATATTATATCTTATCATGAAAAAGAGAAACGAGATGCGTCAGCCCGTTTCAAGATGCATTAGATCTCTATTGCCACGATACGCAGACATCTGCAAACGCTATTCCCTAGCAAGGAAGTGTCGCATTTACATTCTTTTGAAGTGAATACGAGGTATACATGACACATCGCAATGAATATTATATCTTATCATGAAACATAGAAGTGAGATGCGACATCTCGTTTTAAGAAGCACTAGACCTCTATTGTTTCCATGCATAGACATCTGGAAACACTGCTTCCTAGCAAGGAAGTGTCGCATTTACATTCTTTTGAAGTGAGTACGAGCTATACATGACACTTCGCAATGAATATTATATCTTATCATGAAACATAGAAATAAAATGCGACATCTCGTTTTAAGATGCATTAGGACTCTATTCCTACGATACATAGGCATCTGCAAACGCTATTTCCTAGGATAGAAACGCCGCATTTACATTCTTTTGAAGTGAATCCAAGGTATACATGACACTTCGCAATGAGTATTATATCTTATCGCGAACCATATAAATGAGATGCGATATCGCGATTTAAGTAGCATTACAACTCTATTACTACGATACGTAGGCATCTGCAATCGCTATTTCCTAGGAAGGAAGATTCGCATTTACATTCATTTGAAGTGAATACGAGGTATACATGACACTTTGCAATGAACATTATATCTTATCACGAAACACAGAAATGAGATGCGATATCACGATCTGAGAAGCATTAGAAATCTATTGCAACGATACGTAGGCATCTGCAAACGCTATTTCCTAGCAAGGAAGTGTCGCATTTACATTCTTTTGAAGTGAATACGATGTATACATAACACTGCACAATGGATATTATATCTTATCATGAAACATAGAAATGGGATGCGATATGGCGATTTAAGAAGCATTAGATCCCTATTGCTTCGATACGTAGACATCTGCAAACCCTACTTCCTAGCAAGGAAGAGTCGCATTTTCATTCTTTTGAAAGGAATACGAGGTATACATGACACTTCGCAATGAATATTATATCTTATCAGGAAACGTAGATATGAGATGCGATATGACCATTTAAGAAGCATTAGAACTCTACAGCTTCGATACGTAGACATCTGCAAACGCTATTTCCTAGCAAGGAAGTGTCGCATTTACATTCTTTTGAGGTGAATACGAGGTATACATAACACTGCACAATGAATATTATATCTTACCATAAAACATAGAAAAGAGATGCGATATCCCGTTATAAGAAGCATTAGAACTCCATTGCTTCGATACGTAGACATCTGCAAACACTATTTCCTAGCAAGGAAGTGTCGCATTTACATTCTTTTTAAGTGAATACGATGTATACATGACACTTCGCAATGAATATTATATTTTATCATGAAACATAGAAATTAGGAGCGATATCGCAATTTAAGAAGCATTAGAATTCTATTGCTACGATACGTAGACATCTGCAAACGACATTTCCTAGCAAGGAAGCGTCGCGTTTACATTCTTTTGAAGTGTATGCGAGGTATAAGTTACATTTCGCAATGACTATTATATCTTATCATGCAACATAGAATTGAGATGCAATATCGCGTTTTGAGAAGCATTAGAACTCTATTGCTACGATACGTAGACTTCTGCAAACGCTATTTCCTAGGAAGGAAGTGTCGCATTTACATTCTTTTGATGTGATTGCGAGGAATACACCACATTTCGCAATGGATATTATGTCTTATCATGAACCATAAAATTGTGATGCGATACATCTTATCATGAAACATAGAAACGAGATGCGATATCTCGTTTGAAGATTCATTAGATCTCTATTGCTACGATACGTAGACATCTGCAAACGCTATTTCCTAGCAAGGAAGTGTTGCATTTACATTCTTTTGGAGTGAATAGGAGGTGTACGTGACACTTCGCAATGAATATTATACCTTATCATGAAACATAGAAGTGAGATGCGATATCGCAATTTATGAAGCATTAGAACACTCTTGCTTCGATACGAAGATATCTGCAAACGCTACTTCCTAGCAAGGAAGTGTCGCACCAACATTATTTTGAAGTGAATACGAGGTATACATGACACTTCGCAATGAATATTATGTCTTATCATGAAACATAGAAATGAGATACTATATCTCGTTTTAAGAAACATTAGAACACTATTGCTTCGATACGTATATATCTGCCAACGCTATTTCCTAGCAAGGACGTGTCACATTTACATTCTTTTGAAGTGAATACGAGGTTTACATAACACTCCACAATGAATATTATATCTTATCACGAAACACAGAAATGACATGCGAAATCGCGATTTAAAAAGCATTAGAACTCACTTGCGTCGATACGTAGACATCTGCAAACGCTACGTCCTAGCAAGGAAGTATCGCATTTACATTCTTTTGAAGTGAGTACGAGGTTTACATAACACTCCACAATGAATACTATATCTTATCACGAAACATAGAAATGACATGAGAAATCGCGATTTAAAAAGCATTAGAACTCTCTTGTTTCCATACGTAGGCATCCGCAAACACTACGCCCTAGCAAGGAAGTGTCGCATTTACACTATTTTGAAGTGAATACGAGGTATACATGACACTTCGCAATGAATATTATATCTTATAATGGAACATAGAAATCAGATGCGATATCTCATATTAAGAAGCATTAGAGCTCCATTGCTTCGATACGTAGACATCTGCAAACGCTACTTCGTGGCAAGGAAGCGTAGCAATTACATTCATTTGATGTGAATTCGAGGTATACATAACACTGCACAATGAATATTATATCTTATCAAGAAACATAGAAATGAGATGCGATATCTCATTTTAAGAAGCATTAGAGCTCTATTTCTTCGATACGTAGACATCTGCAAACGCTACTTCCTGGCAAGGAAGTGACGCATTTACATTCTTTTGAAGTGAATACGAGGTATACATGACACTTCGCAATGAATATTATATCTTATCATGAAGCATAGAAATGAGATGCGATATCGCGTTTTGAGAAGCACTACAACTCTATTGCTACGATGCGTAGACATATGGAAACGCTACGTTCTAGCAAGGAACTGTCGCATTTACATTCTTTTGAAGTGAATACGAGGTATTCATGACACTTCGCAATGAATATTATATATTATCACGAAACATATAAATGAGATGCGATATCGCGATTTAAGTAGCATTAGAACTCTAATGCTACGATACGTAGACATCTGCAAACGCTATTTCCTAGCAAGCAATAGTCGCATTTACATTCTTTTGAAAGTGAATACGAGGTATACATGACACTTCGCAATGAATATTATATCTTATCATGAAGCATAGAAGTGAGATGCGATATCGCGTTTTGAGAAGCACTACAACTCTATTGCTACGATACGTAGACATCTGCAAACGCTATTTCCTAGCAAGCAATATTCGCATTTATATTCTTTTGAAGTGAATACGAGGTACACATGACACTTCGTAATGAATATTATATCTTATCATGAAACATAGAAATGACATGCGATATCGCGATTTAAGTAGCATTAGAATTCTATTGCTACGACATGTAGGCATCTGCAAACGCTATTTCCTAGCATGGAAGTGTGGCACATACATTCTTTTGAAGTGAATACGAGGTATACATGACACTTCGCAAAGAATATTATATCTTATCACGAAACACAGATGTGAGATGCGATATCGCGTTTTAAGAAGCATTAGAACTCTTTTGCCTCGACACGTAGACATCTGCAGACTCTATTTCCAAGCATGGAAGTGTCGCATTTATATTCTTTTGCAGTGAATACGAGGTGCACATGACACTTCGCAATGAATATTACATCTTATCACGAAATATAGAAATGAGATGCGATATCGCGATTTATGTAGCAGTAGAACTCTATTGCTACGATACGTAGACGTCTGCAAACGCTATTTCCTAGCAAGCAATAGTCGCATTTACATTCTTTTGAAGTGAATACGAGGTATACATGACACTTCGCAATGAATATTATATCTTATCATGAAGCATAGAAATGAGATGCGATATCGCGTTTCGAGAAGCACTACAACTATACTGCTACATTACGTAGGTATCTGGAAACGCTATTTCCTAGCAAGGAATAGTCGCATTTACATACTTTTGAAGTGAATACGAGGTATACATGACACTTCGCAATGAATATTATATCTTATCACGAAACATAGAAATGACATGCGATATCGCGATTTAAGTAGCATTAGAATTCTATTGCTACGATATGTAGGCATCTGCAAACGCTATTTCCTAGCATGGAAGTGTTGCACTTACATTCTTTTGAAGTGAATACGAGGTATACATGGCACTTCGCAATGAATATTATATCTTATGATGAAGCATGGAAGTGAGATGCGATATCGCGTTTTAAGAAGCATTAGAACTCTATTGCCTCGACACGTAGACATCTGCAGACTCTATTTCCAAGCATGGAAGTGTCGCATTTATATTCTTTTGAAGTGAATACGAGGTGTACATGACACTTCGCAATGAATATTACATCTTATCACGAAACATAGAAATGAGATGCGATATCGCGATTTAAGTAGCATTAGAAATCTATTGCTACGATACGTAGACATCTGCAAACGCTATTTCCTAGCAAGCAATAGTCGCATTTACATTCTTATGAAGTGAATACGAGGTATACATGACACTTCGCAATGAATATTATATCTTATCACGAAATATAGAAAAGAGATGCGATATCGCGATTTAAGTAGCATTAGAAATCTATTGCTACGATACGTAGACATCTGAATACGCTAATTCCTAGCAAGGAAGTGTCGCATTTACATTCTTTTGGAGTGAATACGAGGTATACATGACACTTCGCAATGAATATTATATCTTATCACGAAACATTGAAATGAAATGCGACATCTCGTTTTAAGAAGCATTAGAATCCTATTGCTACGATACGTAGACATCTGCAAACGATATTCGCAAGGATAGAAACGTCGCATTTACAATCTTTTGAAGTGAATACAAGGTATACATGACACTTCGCAATGAATATTATATCTTATCACGAAACATTGAAATGAAATGCGACATCTCGTTCTAAGAAGTATTAGAACTCTATTGCTACGATACGTAGACATCTGCAAACGATATTCCCAATGATGGAAACGTCGCATTTACATTCGTTTGGAGTGAATACGAGGTATACATGACATTTCGCAATGAATATTATATCTTATCACGAAACACAGAAATGAAATGCGACATCTCGTTTCAAGAAGCATTAGGACCCTTTTGCTACGATAAGTAGACATCTGCAAACGATATTCCCAAGGATGGAAACGTCGCATTTACATTCTTTTGAAGTGAATACGAGGTATACATGACACTTCGCAATGAATATTATATCTTATCACGAAACACAGAAATGACATGCGAAATCGCGATTTAAAAAGCATTAGAACTCACTTGCGTCGATACGTAGACATCTGCAAACGCTACGTCCTAGCAAGGAAGTATCGCATTTACATTCTTTTGAAGTGAGTACGAGGTTTACATAACACTCCACAATGAATACTATATCTTATCACGAAACATAGAAATGACATGAGAAATCGCGATTTAAAAAACATTAGAACTCTCTTGTTTCCATACGTAGGCATCCGCAAACACTACGCCCTAGCAAGGAAGTGTCGCATTTACATTATTTTGAAGTGAATACGAGGTATACATGACACTTCGCAATGAATATTATATCTTATAATGGAACATAGAAATCAGATGCGATATCTCATATTAAGAAGCATTAGAGCTCCATTGCTTCGATACGTAGACATCTGCAAACGCTACTTCCTGGCAAGGAAGCGTAGCAATTACATTCATTTGATGTGAATTCGAGGTATACATAACACTGCACAATGAATATTATATCTTATCAAGAAACATAGAAATGAGATGCGACATCGCGATTTAAGTAGCATTAGAACTCTATTGCTACGATACGTAGACATCTGAATACGCTATTTCCTAGCAAGGAAGTGTCGCATTTACATTCGTTTGGAGTGAATACGAGGTATACATGACACTTCGCAATGAATATTGTATCTTATCATGAAGCATAGAAGAGAGATGCGATATCGCGTTTTAGGAAGCATTAGAACTCTATTGCCTCGACGCGTAGACATCTGCAGACGCTATTTCCTAGCATGGAAGTGTCGCATTTACATTCTTTTGAAGTGAATACGAAGTGTACATGACACTTCGCAATGAATGTTACATCTTATCATAAAGCATAGAAGTGAGGTGCGATATCGCGTTTTAAG